>NC_140595.1:29871085-29976085 GCF_964204655.1 Triturus cristatus
GGAAAGGGCAGAAAAGGAAGAGTGGTCATTCTAATACAGTTGTATTTGACTTGCTTGGAAGTTAGTAGCCTCCTTCTCCCACCGTGTAAATTTTCCACCTTCATCTTAACCAAAATTCTGCCTGATACAATTTTATGCTGCAACTGGAGTCCATGCATGGAAGCATTTTCTAGGTCTGCACACTTTTTGTATTTATTTTCATGGCCCAGTGCTTCCAAACCTGTAAAAAAAAATTTGAGGGCCCATTTTCCTTACAGTGATCCGTTTTGTAAATTCGATGTGGGCTGTATTCTAGTCATGGATCAAGCACCGTTTGCTATTCGCATTTACGGCAGATTTGATGCAACCTTCAAGCGTGGAATCACCATTATTTAGGGTTTTTTTGCTGTCTCTTACCACACTTATGCCTTCAAGTGTTTTGCTACATTACAAATGACGTGTTAATTTTTACTGAACAGTTTGCACATTAAGGGATGTCTGATAGCTCAAACTTTTTTTCAAAGTCTTGATAGGTGAAGAAAGCACACTAACCATCTTTTTTGTTTTGCAGTTCATTAGAAAACACAAGCCACCTTCGCTTACACCAGAGCAAGCGCTGGAGGATGTTCGCCAGGAAATGAGGGAAGGACAGTGATAAAACACAAATAAAGGATTTGCTTCGTTAATGAAACTTGAACTCATATAGTACTGTTCAAACCAGAAACTGTATTAAAAGCAAATTCAAGTTGCACAGATCTGCAAAGAAAATAGATTTGCCCACATAAATGTTAGACTAACACTCTAGATAAAGTGGGTTTAACTACTTCTGAGTCTAAACTGTATGATGAAATAACGGATCTCCATTGCTCAAGTCCATTTTCTCACCCCTTGCACTGTAAAGCTTTGTGTGGAATGTTAAAGTACTGGGACTAATAATTTAATTTGCATTGATGTATCCATACATCAGTCCCAGCTGTCCACATGTAACTACTAAGGCATTACCAAAATATCTGACCGCACTGTAGATTCACAAATCCTTTGGATTGCTGGTACGCAGTCAAATGGAAAAATCCAGTTTGTAATTGAATGACTCGCAATGACAATCCAACATAAGTTCCTCTCTGTAGGGTCAAGTTCCTTTCATGGCAGCAACAAAAGTAATGTGTGTTGTGGGTATCAATCGGTGCGGCAAAGAAACAGGTTCAATAGGTTTAAGTGAGGCGGGATCTACAATAACAGGGAAAACCTAATAAAACTGTAATGAACCCTCTGCCATCTAGGCAAGCAAGAGCCAACATCTCAACCAGGCATGACCCAGTACCATCACTAATTGTTGAGAAAGTCTCCCTGAACATACATGCACTGTTTGCCTATAAACGTGTGAATTTTAAGAACTATATGGGGGGAGATTGAAGCTTCGAATATTGTAAAGACCTGGGGATCAAGTTAGAATTCACATCAAGCAAGAACCATCGAATTAGTCTATTCTGTTTATTGTTTTAAATCTCCAACAGCAGTCACCGGAGTTAAGTGGTCTAAAGTTGCTCCAAGTGATTCTGACAGTTCTGTATCAACATTATTTGGCACAGTCTAACCAGGCTAATCCTCTTGTGATGCGAAGTCTAGTTAACAAACAATTGCTGTCCTAAACCAACAGCTCTATCAAACAAGCATTAATACATGCCCTTGCCTTTTGGGAGAAGTGGAAATCTACATACTTGTTTCAGTTTCCCAAATGTTTACCACCTTGATGTGGGGAGCCCTCAGACCTTTTCTGTCCAGTCTGAACATTTTGGTTGCAGCATACTTTAAAATAACTGCTTACTGGTAGCATTTTGTGTACAAAATAAAAACTTAGGCATAATACAAGATATCATAGCACAATTACATCTTAGGCTGCGAGCTCTCAGCAACCAAATACAAATAAAAAAAGCCTTCTAAAACGGTTTCTGCTTGGATAAGGTAGCAGACCTAACAAGCTCGGACTAAAGCCTCATGTGCGCCCAAGGAAACAACTGACATGGAGTATGCCATATTGCACTGGATTTTGAGACAGTGCTTTGTAGGTACTGGGACGATATGGTGAGTATCAGTCTTTGGGAACTGAAGAGTAGACTCAAATGAAGCCCTGTTATTTTCCAGAGCCACACTGGCAGCAGCATTTTTAAAAAAAATTAAAAATGGTTCGGAGCACAAACATTAATCATTTATAAAAGGAACAACTACAGTTTAGCCAATTACCAATATTCCCCCCTCTACCTCTTTTGGACCAAATTATGTGAATGGATTCAGTAACTAATGTAATGTGCAAAAAAGGGGAAAGTGAGAAGAAAAAAACAAAACTGTGTAGTGTTAAAAACGTTTCAAAGATTGCTGTGACTATTTTAGCTTTGTATTGTGCGATTAACAAAACTCAGATTAAAATGTCATGAGTAAAAGACTGTTTTCTTTAAGTTATAAAAATTCTGACACAAAGAAAGTGTATTTTGAAATCAGAGGCCAATCTATTTCGATTTACTGACTTTATGCCAGCAAGCCGCAAAAATGAAATAAAATGACATTTATAGGAAACAGAAGTAAGATTACTTGAACGTGCCTACTTGATGCCACCTATGCAAAGAATTCCTTTTTAGGTCTCGCCTGGCGTGGGCTGCGCACATGCGCAGTCTCGCTGGCGAGATTTAATGATTTAAGGTATTTTCTGTTAAGGGCATTAAGCCCCGCCCCTCTTTTCCATTGGCCAGCCAATGGAAAAGAGGTGTTTGAGACGTTTTCGTCCGTCTTTCTGAGCAGTCTCATTTGGACGGGCTCGTCTGCCTTCCTTCTGCCGTGAAAGCTTTCTTATCTTTATGGGGCCATGTGTTTAAACACATGGCCCCATAAAGACAAGAGATCCTCTTTCACTTTCGTGCTTGTTGAGTCTTTGAAACACAACACACTTCTCACGCGTTATCAGAGGTCTCGCTGTTCATAATTCTATGGCACTCGTGTGAGGTACTCTCTCTTTTGAAGCCTTACTAATAGTTTCAGGCCGCCCTTCCCTCAAATGTTCGAGCCCCGCCTAACCGGGGTATTGTGTGTGGAGCCCTGGTCGCATGTTTTGGGGAGGCCCCGTCGCCTCACACACCTTTGTGTCGAGCCTGGCCAGGTCTCGGGAGGCGGAGAGCAGATCCATGTGCTGCGGGGAGGAGGCGCCAGAAGCCGCTGGAAAGAGGGGAGAAGGATACGGAACTTCCTCCCTGGATGCCGGAACTGTGCTGCTCTGAAGCTGGGCTGCGGGAGGCAGCTGGAGCTGTTGCAGGGGGCACCTGCAGCGGCGCAGGGGGGTTCCCACGCAGGGTTCGCCGTGGATGTGTTAAAGCTGGCATCCGGGACCCGGGCAGCAGCCACCGCACCTCTCACACCCGTCAGAGATGTGGCTGAAACCCGAGGAGGTGGTGCTGAAGAGCGCCCTGAAGCTCTGGGTCACACACAAGTCCAATAACTACTTCATCCTTCAGCGGCGGCGAGGACACAGGGACAGCAGGGGCCGCTTCACTGGTAGGTGCTCTAATAATTGCATCCACCGCTCCGTCCATGGTCATATATAGTGTAGAATATAGTGATCTATACCGCACCTTAGTCACTAAGTGCACCTTGTCAACACTCAGCCTTCCAAGCCACTCCATATTTTTCCTGGTTACTCCTCTGCCCCACATCAACCATGCACGCCTTGTGTTCAAGCGATCCCAAACCTTTTTGTCACTGCTTTTCTCACATTGCTAAACCAAACCCCTGCCCCCTTTGAGCTCCTTTCCACTAGCAAGCAAGCTTGCGCCTCCTTCCTTCCCTCGGTGTGCTCAACCACCTTCCACCAGTCTTACATTTCCTATGTTTCTACCATTGTATTTATTTACTTTAGGGTTCATGTAACATGCTACATGCCATTTCAGCTGCCCTCAGGTTGGGTCATGGGAAACAGAAGGGTCTGTACAAAGTGATGGTTATTACGGTTTGCTTGCAGTTCATTAAGTCCATACTTGTTGCTAGCGCCTTGTTGCATACATCTGTTCCACTTGTTATCAATGCCCTGTGTGTACTTGTACCCTTGATAAGGCCATATCCAGATTGTTCCATTAATATTTAGCCCATGCTTGCTTCGACATTATCCCAATAGTCGCTGAGTTTAAAGCCCATGGTCGCCTAATCCGTTATACCTGCTCTTGGAGGAACTCTTACCTGTTCTCCTCAAATCATTATTGCAAAGTTGTTAACAAAAAAACACATCCTTGTGAAATCTGCACCCCAACATTATGCCTGCCACCATGTTTTTATTTAACATCTTTCTATAGAGCCACTGCACTAAAAGGTTTTACTGTTCTTTACACAGAACAAGAACTGTTGAAATTAAGAAATTTTAGGTTGTGAAATAAGTAGAAGACATTGGGTAAACTGGAGACAATGTCCATTATTCTTTGTTGCACTCCAAATCCAAATTTAGGCTCAGATTATGTTTGCTCGTAATTTCGTACTCAGAGTTTGTGCACAATTTTCTCACTCTAGGCCCCAACATATATTCCTTCAGGTATAACCTGGAAAACGGGATGGTTATGGGGAAAACATATGAATTTCAAGTATGGCATGAATGCATCTGCACGTTAATCTCTTTTTTGACCTATAGAACCTTGAATTTGCTGGTAAAATTGCCTGGGGAAAATTGGAAGCTGCAGTAATAGATTTTCCCAAGGTCAATTTTTATTGACCAGTCGTGAGCCCCATGGTAACTTAAGGTTCAGAATTGGTTCTGGTGAAGATGAATGAGATGAGTTTGCAGCTAGTTCCTCAAGGAGAGGATGTTCAGTTGGGTTATTGTAGAGGAAGAGAGTTTCATAGGTTACTTGCTCCACCACTAAAGGAATGTTCAGGGTTTAGGATGCTTTGAAGTTCGTGATTTCGAGTTGCAATGAGTCTTTCTTCCCACGCCCCTCCATCTCTTAGAGGAAGTCAGCAATTTAGCCAGATAGGCGTGTGTTTCTTTTACCAGAGAGCCTTCTTCATAAGGCAACCGATATTACATTTCATCCTGGCCTACATTAGAAGACAGCTTCAGTCTCAACACTGAGGTCAAATTTTCTCTTTGCTAAGAAGCGTGAGGCTGTAGTGTGAAGAACAGCTTGGATTGGGCCGAGAGAGCAGTAGGGCTCACCAGCCAGAGTGCCATTTCCAGTGTCCAGGCGAAATATGATTAGAGTATGTGCTGCGCTTTTCTTTTGATTTGGTGTGGGAAGGTTTTCAATTTTCTTGAGCGAAGAAGAGGAAGAAGTTGCCAAATTGGGCTACTTTGTTAATGTGGCATGATAGCAGTAGTGTTATAAGGGTAAATTCCCAACTATTGTATTGAGATGGAGGGAGAGAAGAGGGGAACCTGCTCAGCTAGAAGTGCAGGGTAAAAAAAGTAATTTTTAAGCTTGGGTGTTAAGAGGATGAACTCTTTTTGGGGATTAAGCATGAGATTGTTGATAGTAACCCACTTCTAGAGATTCATGAGACAAGTCAAAGTGTGAGAATGTCCTTAATGGATAATGTTTTTAGCTAAAGCAGAGTGTCATCAGTATTCAAGAGGATGGAGACTCGAGATCCCGAAGGAACAAACAAAGTGGTTTAAGACAAAGGTTAAATGCTGTATTGTTGATACAGAGCCTTGGGAGATGCCATGCATCATTTGTGCACTGTTTCAAATGTCATCCTCCCCAGCTGGGTGTGGTGAGATGACAAACATGAGAACCAATTAAGATTTTGATTACATAATCCAGATCTATGTTACAGCAAACATAGTGTCCTGTGGAGATCGACATTGTTGAACGCTGCTGATAGATCAAGTAAGGCGAGTTAGCATGGGTCATACCAATCTGAAAAAGGTAGGCATGGCCTTTAGGGTGTCTCTCTCTATGCTGAAAACAGATCTCTCGATTACTAGTTGATTGTTATTAATATACTTAATTTGCTGTTTTGAGACTCTATTTAATGACTACATATCTGGGGTAGGTTGGAAACACGTCTGAAGTAAACCAACAAGTTGGGACCAGGGGTGGACTTTTTCACCGTAGGGGTAATCTAGCCCATTTTTAGAAATCTAGCAACGACAACTTGGGTGAGCAATGCAATGATTAGACACCAGACATTTTTGAAGAGGTGAAAACTTTACTTGATAGTAGTAGGAAGAAGTTCTTGTTACTAGTTACTGGGCTTGAGGTTTTTTTTTTTTTAACTTGGGCTTGATCGCCTGGAAGGTGTTTTTGTTTTTGGATGGATTTTGTTCAGTTTTCGATCAATTGGGTGTTTTTTGTCTGTTTTTGATTATATCTAAAAGGAGAGAGAAGAAAGAGGAACTTGTTGATTGTTGGTGCCGGTAAGGGGCTATCGGCTTGCATTAATGTATTTAATTAGGCTGCTTGCGGTGCATGCCCGTGCTCGCCATCATCTTGTGCTTACTCCAATAGCATGCTTGCTACATTATGACTCGGAACCTTATTGTGTTAGTCACCTCACCCTTATACTTGTCCTCCTAGCAGAAACACACTTCAAAGTTTTACCTGCCACATCGTGCCTATGTTCTCAATATCTCTGGCAGGAGTCTATCACCATTTTAGTAGTAAGAGCCACTCCTAATGACCACATCAGACAAGATTACATTAATTACCACCATATGCCAGATTAATGTTATCACCTCAGTGCATCAGGCATGGTTGCCAGCTGTAATGTAAAAGAGGCGTTTGTCTATTTCAGATACATCCACATGACAGCCAAGGCTGCAATGCCCCTGGCACCAATGTAAGGATATTTGTAATACGTCTCACCAGTGCCACATGATTTATCGCTCGAATATCCGCTTTTAAATATGTTGGAAATTCAGACATTTTTTTCCAAACATCAGCTTAGACGTTCTGAAAGTACATTTTTGTCTTAAATACACACTCTCGAGTTTGGTATACATACTCGACCAAACAAAGCTTCTAATTGAGCTGCACACAGAAGAGCTACTTAAAAGTAACTGGAGAGCTGCCAGTAACTCACTAGCTACTCATTGGAGAAGCCTGCTCTCAGTGAACTAATGCACCCACTGCAGGGGCCTGTATTCGACCTCATGGTCACAGGTTCAAATCCCAGTGAGTCCACTCAGTCCATCTGAGATTGATAAAATGAGTACCGTTGGGTAACAAACATCTGTTGTTTAGCGCCAAGATGCCTACCGGTAAACCTGCATTACAAATACAGGTTATGTTTAATTTTTTTATTTTAAAGATTTATATAGCGTGGACCAGACCAGAGAAATCGGATATCAGAGCTCTTTACATGAGCACCAGTTTCATTACAGATGGACACATTCATTTTTAGGTCTTGCCTGGCGAACGCAGCGCATGCGCTGCTTTCGCCTTGGCAAGACTCCATTGTTGTCAGTTTCGTTAGGGAGACAAACCATGTGTGCGCACGGACAGTAGATGTGCACGCGCATGGCGTCTCCTCTCTGGCTTCATTCAATACCACTCGCACGCGTGCACATCTCCTGTCCCTCCCTGTCTCTTGTTTGCTGTGCCTGCGCAGAGACAGCTTGTTAGTGTTCTTGTTGTGGGTAAGGGACATACACCTCTCATGCTTGATACGATACATTGGTAGGTTCAATTTTAGCATACCATAATTCGGCTACAAATATGCAACTAAGATGCAAATCAACTGGCAGTGTATGAAGTAAAGGTGCAGTTCCCAGTACTGCAATCAATGAATACGGTGAATGTGCCTCCGATTTATTACTATAAGAATAGGGAAATGAAGGCCAGAACTCGCAAGATGGAAGATGTTCCATATTTGTGGAGATTAGCAGGCGATGAAGACATAGGCTCACGACGTTATGAATATGATGTCCTGAAGCAACCTGGTCAACAGGTTTCTTATTTCCTTAAGGAACAAACTCCAAACTAACGTATGCACGCCCATCCCACAAATCAAGAATAATCCTGACCTGGGTGGAATTCAGGAGGCTGTAAGGGATAGGGGAGGGGTTGGAAGAAGGAGAATGACACCAGGCAGAACAACAATGTTATCCATCATCAAACGGTTGTTCAAGTTAGGGTCCTGAGTAAATAATGTAATCGGAGAATGCATAATCGACATGTAAAGTATACAATGTATCGCAAATGCACTTGTGGAAGTGACACTCTAAACTGCAATTGACCAATGTTGAACACAAATATTTAAACAAGCATTGAAAATGCAATAGGTCTCGCCTTTGATTAAGTTAAAGCCATTTGATTTGCTAATGGTATTGTATAGCAAAGCAAATGGCTTCAACTTAATGAAAGGCGAGACCTATTGCATTTTCAATGCTTGTTGTATATATGTGTTTCAGAGTGCATACCAAACTATAAGGCAATGGAGTGAGAAAATAAGGCCGTCTTCCCACCAGAGTGAGAGCTACATCATCTGAGAAGGGGATAGTGGTGAACTGGTTGCATCCTACAAATACATACACAGACGTTGTAAAGAAATAGTCTTTACTGTTGGTGGGGTTAGGATTGGTGATAAGCAAGGTGGGCACGGAGGGGTCCATTCAGAATTCATTGATAACAAAGCATCTGCAAGCTGAAAATATAACATGGAGGATGATTCTGACAAGAGTGAACAGCGAGAGGGGATTTAGGCAGGCCCTTCAAGGCATTCGAATTGGTTTAGGCTCACGCCGCGTTAAGGATGGGGTCAAGGTCAGGTTTGATGTGGACATTTGTTCTGGAGCAAGCGTGCCAGTATTTTGGCGCTGAGAGTGGGTCTCTCAACATCCAGCTTGACTGGCTGGTATTGAGGCTTCTCTGAAGCTGAAATTGACTTTCACAGCAGAGATGGCTTTGGAACAGTGGTTGGTGCTGACCATTAATGTAATTTTTGCAGCAGCTTGTGACTGGAAAAATTTACTCTAGGGCTATATTCGCCCTGGAACTAAGGCACTTTTTAAAGTCGAGCCCTAAAGATACAATCCCCAGCAGATAGGAATGGTGGAATCCTAGTTGTACTCTGTCCCAAGTGTGGGCTTCAATGCGGGCCTGGGGATAGATCTTCTACAAAGTGGTCATCCCAGGAAAGGAAGTGTGGTCTCTGCTCCCCTTTGTCTCCTGGGATATTGCACAGGCCTTCCTTTTGCCATCAGAATATGCTACCTCAACACAAGCCAAAACCGATGCCTCAGAAGAGCACAGGTATTTAATTTTGTAGTGTGCCCACCGACATTCTCTTTCTAAAGCAAAAAGACTTTTTGTGTTTGAAAACTTGGCAAGCCAAACAGTTTGATTCCTTATGGTGCTATTGGTAGATAAAAGTTGCACTCTATGATGGTGTGGCCGTTTGAACCTAATTTTACTTTTAGGGCACAAATGAAAGGGTGTGCCCCCCCCAGTCTCTCACACAACTTGACCTCAATATCTTCATATCCAGTTTAATTCTGAAGCAGTTAATGGTCATATCTTGTGGGAAGCATTTCCAGTGCTTAAAATTGACAAATGCACTTCTTCAGCACAGTGGTCCCAGACCTCCAAAAGGTAAGTTCTAACACAGTGACAAAAAAACAACAATCTAAGCTGCAGTCTATGTCCTGTTGCATTGTGGGTTTCAGACAAAGATGAAGTGTCTCGTCGAAACCTCTACTTCAAATGAAAACAACTTGCAATGTCTGTGCCAAAAAGACTAGTGTGCAAAGCATGTGATCTGCACTTACACATGCTGCATTGCTCATAGGCTGGTCTTTAGGCATGAGGTAGAATCGAGACCAGGCAGCCTCAGTATTCATAAGATAAAGAGGCAGGAAGTATAGGGCAGTAGAAGAAAGATCCATGAGATGAAATCAAGACCAGGCAGCCTCGGTGTTCATGAGATAAAGGGACGGGAAGTGTAGGATGGTGGAAGAAGGACATGAGGTGGAATCAAGAGCAGGCAGCCTTGGTGTTTATGAAATAGAGAGACAGAAGGTTTAGTGAGGTGGAAGAACGAGGCATTACAGGTGGGGCTGACGCAAGGAAGCCTTGGTATGCAGCAATGCTGGCATTCAACAGCACCTACTATGAGCGTCTAAGAAAATATTTGGCTCCCTGCCCTTTTTGTTTTCAATAAATTAAAGACCAGTTCTGAAGGAGGATACATTCTTTGAGATGTTATACAGACATCAAATTAGAATTCTAACTATGTCAAAGTTGTCAATATTGCATTTTAAAGGCGATGGGGTCAATCGAGGACAGTTGTCAACTGCAACTAGTGAGATATACATAGATATATCATTTTTTTTTTAAACGCTCGTCCTCATTCGCATTTTACAATCCTGCACAGTGGCTGTTGCAATATTATCCCCATACATGAAATAATTTCCAAAATTAATGAGTCACAAACCAAAGAATACAAATACTGAATAAAACTTTGTCTAGTCGCCTTTGATTTGAACATCCAAGTAATAGACCACTAAATAAAACTGTATTTTTTCATGTCATGCTGATTGCTCCTTTATGGTATTGTTTTGCCAAAGGAATTGTGATCAGTTATGTGGCCACAAATGAAAGTAATATTTGGTTCTTCCAGTGTTTAGCACAAAAACAAATCTGTGACAGAGGAGTATGTGAGCAATTTCTTTCAGAGGCGGTTCATTCAACAATTCTTCCAAAGTAAACGAAAAAGAAAGCAACATTGAAATTCTTTACAAAAGTGTATTTGAGTTCGAGACAGTAAAATTCACAGAGAAGTCAGTAACATACACAAATACGACTGGATTCATGTGTTACGCTGATTCTAAACACATCCGATTCACATCTTCACAGCAACGGATAAGGCCAAAGGAAAACAATTTTCTCTACTTCCCTTGGATTTAAAACTTCTTTCCTGAAACCTGCTTCACCTCCTTCACAAAAGAAAAGCATGAGCAGCAAATCGCATATTTACTCCGCTGTCTACAGAACAGTGAAAACATGCTACATTAATGACGTTAAAGTAATTCCTAAAACATCTACCTTAGTAGAATTTGCAGACGTAAAGCAGTATTGAGCACCCTGAAGGCAGACAAACTGCTTGAATGAACAGACAGTAAGTGTTCCCCAGAAAATAAACCTGTTAGTTTTTTACGATTAAAAGTGACTACAGTTATAGTTTGTACAATTGGTCTCTACACAAACCAGGAATAAACCTGTAAACTAGCTGTCGAGCAGCAGCACTGAAGCAACTTGTACCATTCCCATCATCTTGTTGTAAAAAGAACAAAACGTACTGATGGGGGTCTTCCCTCAGGCCTATGTGACCTGTATCTATAGTGAAAGTTGTACTTTTTCAGACCAGCTTTTAAACATCAGTCGGTTAAGCAATGAGTGGTGTGCTCAAGGACCTGCTCCCTTTGTGTGTAATGAAATTAAATAAATACAACTAATCAATACAGACCACAAAGTAGAAATGCCATCTGCCTGACTTTTTTTTTTCTAAAGAAATAAGTTGAGGGTCTTAGTGTACATGACTTTAAGACCGAGCTGCGCGATACCCTAAGGTGGCGATATAGGACAGGTACTGAACAGACCCAATACTTGGGTTCAGAGGGCACACACCAAGTGCTTCCACTGAAACATCTAGTAAAGAAAAAAAATTGTAAAGGAAAAAAACCTGTAAAGGCAAGAAAGAAGAGCAGGTTTAAGCTTCCCAATTTGACACAAATTGAATTTTCTTTAAGCATTTGACAAGGGGACACAAAGTTTGCCCTTAAAGGGGAGCAGCACCAGGTACTTCTGAAATACAAATACCACACAGCTGAACAAGATCACAACTTTGGAGGTGAAGTCTCCTACCTTTGTATCCTCTTCAGTTAATGTATCTAAATGCAGAACAGCATGACCACAAGACTCCACTTTGGGCCTCAAAGTTGGGGTTTAAATGGCTTTAACGCCAAAAGCTACGCAGCCGTCGGCACGGGGATCTCAGAAAACAGTCTCCTCGCTATTTCTTTTTTTAGACTGCTCAACAGAACTAGCCAACTTCATTACAATTCATTATCAATAAATGGAGCCATTTTTCAGTATAGAAAATGGAAAATATCTTGCGATTCAACTGCAGAGCACCCCAGCAAACATTTATACTGTTATACTGATGGGCACTATTTTCGGATGGATTAAAGAAAGTTGAGACCTCATCACACAACTTATCTTTATACATGAGCAGTGAAGCAAAACAAAAATGCATAAGATCTGTACAAGGAGCAAGTGAGAAGATCTGATAATTAAAAAAAAAAAAGGCAGAAGCGTCCAATTTAAATATGTTATACACAAACAGCACATGATACCCTTCACAGAGGTGAATGGCTAAAAACGCATCATCCGTTTGTTTGGTTGACTGGAAAAATTCAGTCGGGGAAATTGCTTCACTTTTTGAAGTAAGTGCGGAAGGCTTCACAATGAAAAATCAGTGTAGATGGAGCAAGTTTGAAGGGGGAGTGCCCTGGCCTTTAAGGTAGACACTCTTAAAATCCAGTTTTTTTTTTTTTATTACACTCCCTCCTGTGTAAGGGAAATTTACAAATAAGATATAAAAATGTATTTTACTTAAAAAGTCAAGAAATCAGAAACAAGAGCAAATAGTCATTAAAATGAAAAAAGTAATGGGGTTTGAGAAAACCGGATGCCCTCACGAGAATGGACTGTCCTATGAGTTGCTTGTGTGTATTTTACAAAACCTGCACTGTAACAAAGTGTCTTGAAAATACTGTTTGCTTCCCTCCTCACTAAAAATAATCCATTTAACATACAACAAAAATTAAAATAAGCATTTACACAAATGGGCTTCATTCACAAATGAGACGCTTGACACCGAAATCCAGGTTTTTAGAAAATGTGCATAATGGTAAATTTACAGTAGGGTGCAGGTTCTCTCATTCTGTAGGAACGGGCTCCCCAGGTTCTCGTTTTGCTGTAAGTCGAGACGGATAGAAAAAGAAAAGCAAATATATGAGTGATCACTGACATGGTTAATATTTTCTTTGATTGTTGAATGCAGAGCCATCAATGTCAGCTTGTACTGCGTGGACATTCCCATTTTCAAATTATGCAATACATTTGAATGATAACATACATAACATTGCTGTGCAACTCAAATTCTAAATCAATATTAAGAGTGGACCACACTGTTGTTCAACATATCAACTGCAGGTTATGCACAGATCTTTACGCACGGTAATATGTTTTTAGCTTAGACTTTGATTGAGAGCATTCTGGCCTCCGTAGACTCCGACTGATGCTCGGTTACAGAGTATTTCAAATCTTTTGTCTTTCACATTGCAAGAGGGAGTTCACAAAAAGCCAGAGCTCTGTCAATATGGGTCGGTAGTGAGTCTAAAAAGAAAATGAAGTTTTACAACCACCAATAGTAAAAGTATAGCTGCAAGGAAGGGGATAGGAATTCTCTAGACTTAGGCGAGAGTGCCCTTAACACCTGCAGACTGTTCCTTCCATAGTGTTGTGAAGGTGGTGGGGGGCCCGAAAGAAGGGGGGGGATCAGTGTGGTAGGAAAGAGTGTTAAGTTTGTTTCATACACAGGAGTTCTTGAAGATCTGCTGTTGAAAAGTGCACAACATCAAAGGCCCCTCTCAAGAAGAATGTAATTTCACCATCTGGCCTGAATGATATTTAATCCACATGGTGACAAGAGCATAATCTAAGACCCCAGAGCCACAGGCCCTAGGCGTCCTATTTTGCTGCACGAGAGAAGGAAGAGAGAATGCTGTTCGAGAGAGAACTACACATGTGGTGCTAAAACATTTACCAGGACAGCAGTGGTTGTTCCACACACTCAAAATGTTACAGGCTAATTTATTGCTCGAACAAGTCCTAGAAAATTTGCTGAACCTATGTTTTACTGCCAAAAGGATACTTTCTTTAGATAACTCGCGAGCAGAAATCCAACCCTCTCACAAAATCCTTAGACAGCCAGGCAGTAAGGTGGAAATTTGAGGACAGGGAATACAGACTTACTGTGGCAGATGGAAGACAAAACCACCCAATTCACTATTACGCCAGGCCCTGTGGGCAATGCTTGAGGGAAAGAATAATGACCTAAAAATTACATAGATCATGACAGCTTGCAAACGCACTGCATTTGAAGCACAGAAGATTTGTTTATCCTAAAAAAGCTTATCTGTTCCTTATGAAGTTTGGAAAAAGGAAAGATTACATATTCATCCCACTGTTTTAGTGTGCCTTGCCAAACTGTATTTCTGACAGCAGTCAAATTTATTTGGAACTAGAAAGTCAGAACCAGATTTCCCAGGAAGACCAGCTTTATAAAGTGGTTGCTTACATATAAAAAGAACAATCTCCCATAAAAATTGCTTTACTGAAAAATGGATGACTTGGAAGTGTGAACACCTTTTTAGTGCTAGCATACGCCCTGTTCAGTTCCTGAAAATGCTCTTACACCACCAAAGCAGTTTGTAATAACATGTCAGTAGTGACACTAGTAAAGTCTAAAACAAAGTAACTGGGGAAAAAGCATTTCAGACATGGTACTGCAGGTGACGCATTTATTCTACAAAACACTTATTTCCTAAACACTGCATTTTATTGGTCCAGTGTAATTCACTTAAGAATACCAGCAGAAAAAAAATGAGTATTAAACTGATCGGTCAGCCATAAATCAATAATTCTAAAACCACTTTTCTTGGTGAAGATGGAAGAGAGCAACTTGAGTACCTATAGGCGTCCATGAAGCTATGGATAAACACCTATATTTCGACTGGATTGTGAGACGTGTAGCTTTGCAAACCACTGGCTGCCCCCATGGAAGTAGCACATAGTAGTGATCTTTTCCTGGGACATCCTTACAAACAGGTATGATACTTCGCTGTAATGGTAATTAATCCTCCAGATGCACAGAAGGAGTCTTGCTGATGTATGCATGCGATGCTGCTTTTGACCCGGAGACTCTGATTAAAACCTCAGTCTCTCATGTTGAATTTCCAGCTCTGGGACTATACTACATCTAGAGGAGCTTTCCATTTCTACCTCACCAGACATTAATATCAACTTTTTTATTTTTTGTTGGTGAAACACAAAGTTACCTGTGGGGGAACACACTACACAAAAGGTAACAGGGTAATTTAACGTGAGTGTGCACAACCCAAATACCACAAGCTAATATCAACTGCACTCAAAAGTGATCTTTATACTTTTATCACAGCTGCAATACCCCTTTATTAATCTTTAGCTGATGCTTGTTAATACCCCATCGTCCAGAAAACATAGCGAAAATATTGAGCATTTTTAACAGCAAATTCTGCAACGCACTGAGAGTTGTAATGTTTGTGTATCTTTAAGAATTTTAATTCTGATTCTGCTGGCTATTAACTGCAGTTTGTGTTAAGAAAAATATTGGGCTTGAATAATGAACACCTTTGTTTATTACAAGATAAAAAGGAAGTCTCCATGTGTCGGAATTCTACAGAATACTGTTTAATCCCAACATAAGGAGAAATGGCAGAAATTGTAAAGGGCAATTATGTCATATTTGTAAAAAATCTGGATATTAGCAAATAAGATGCCGCAGAATGTGTTGATATCAGAAACTTAAAGGACGTACAAAACTATGTTAAAGAACGTACAAGCTTTGGATGCCATGGAGCGAAAAAAAGCATTAGGTGCAGTGCTTCCAGAGAATCAATTTTCTATTGGTGAAATGTGCCAGATGGTCTCTTTCAAATCAATGTCCATGCATGAATGCAACAGGGGACGCAGTGATGCGTACAGACATGGACACCACCCTTACAAATGGATCCCAACTTCAGCGGCCACAGAAAGCAGCACGGCTGACACACCTATCGATTTTTGTATCCGTCAACCCATCTCCCCTTACTTGAATTATTTCCTCCCATCTTTAACTGAACGTGAACACAAGTGCAGACATTCTTCAGTGCAAACCGTTTAGAGTAGAACACATATGCAGAGAACTTATTAGGTCATGCTGGTTTCAGTAACTCCAGAACCTTTCTACTTGCAGTCCTCAGCAGAAGATTTTTCATTCAGTTTGTGGCCGTGTTGGTAAACAGCCTCCTTTTAGTTCATTTAATAATCTTAATTATTGTAGTAAAAATGTACTCGGGTGTTAATGTCCTGAGTCACAAACAGTATTGAATGAGAACCTTATGTAAAGCGTGCCACTTTTAATATTATGGTCTCCTCTCTGGCCAACCACTGCAGCTGTTGGAGGCGTGGGGGATGTGGTTTTCTTCAAAACGTCAAGGCGAACTGGGCCAGGATTTTGTACCTATGCAAAATGTCATGGTAGCTTTTGTTGTAATTTGAATTAACATGGCCTGACCAGTCGGCACATGAGTTTACCAAATACCCACTGACAAACGCCAAATGTCGGTTTGTCAAAGTCCTCAAAGATCAGTTATTTTGATTAGATATAATCTTATCTCCTGTTTTTGATAATCCATCTCATCACTCGGAGTCCAGTGCAATGCTGGAGTTCATAAAGATAATAACAGTGGCTCAAAGGGCATTGTTTGGTAGATAGCTTACCAAAAGGCACGATAAATTGCTATGTACAGGGAAAGAGGAGCAGGGAGACAAAAGATTAAGGAATTGCTTTTCACCTATATTTGGTTATACGGTCAAAAAAGACAAACATAAATGCACTGTGCTACATTACACTGTGCACAAGTGCTCGTGAGAAAATGAACGGCGCTGGTGACATGTGAAGGAGTACAAGGGGAACAAGGAAGCAAAAAAAACAAGTCATGTATGCAGTGTACTCTTAATGATGCCCATACATTTGGTACAGTAGGAACAGATTGATTCTTCTGGGCAAGCACGAGGGAGTCGCTGTAAATTACGCTGTGGGAGTCTACGGCGTTTCAGCCTTTACACAGTATTAGGCCATCATCAGGACCAGGTTACAGTGCTGTGGAGTCTGAGCATACTCCTCCATGTGTCACCAGAGCTGTTGAACAAGTTACTAACCTTCGGTAACGATGTATCTGTAAGAAACATTAGTTAGTTAGATTCCTCACCTTAGAATATCCCCAGGCGTCAGACTGGATCCGGAAGATTTTTCGTCAGCAATACCCCTTGCGCGTCGCTAGGCGTCGTCTGCGGCTCCGCGTCCGTCGTCGGCGTCGTGCGCCGGGATGACGTCGTCGGAGTACTTAGACGCCGCCCTCGCGCGCTGACGTCAGTTCTTGTACATAGCCTTCCGCGCCAGGAACGCAGAGCCATGCAAAGACCGACACTGGTGCCAAAAATAAAATCTAGGGGCCTGAAAGGACAACCTTAACCCTAGATGTCAGTTCGCAGAACGGGGAGGATGGGAGGGTCGGTGAGGAATCTAACTAACTAATGTTTCTTACAGATACATCGTTACCGAAGGTTAGTAACTTGTTCATCTGAAAGAAACACGTTAGTTAGATTCCTCACCTTAGAATAGATACCCAAGCAATACCATCCCCGGTGGTGGGTCTGCGAACCAAGATCACACCAGAAAGTCCTGGAGGACAGAACGGCCAAAGAAGCCATCCCTCCGGACTTGGCTGTCAAGGCAATAATGCCTGGCAAACGTGTGTAGAGAAGCCCACGTCGCCGCCTGACAGATGTCCTGCAAAGGGACTCCCCGTCCCAAGGCAGTAGTAGCCGCCGTGGCCCGAGTAGAATGGGCGCGCAGCCCAACAGGAGGGTCCTTTTTAGCCAAGGAATAGCAGATTTTTATACACAAAACGACCCACCGAGAGATGGTTCGTTTGTGCACAGCTTTCCCCTTCTTAGCGCCCACGTACCCAACAAAAAGCTGGTCGT
Organism: Triturus cristatus; assembly: GCF_964204655.1. NCBI lineage: Eukaryota > Metazoa > Chordata > Amphibia > Caudata > Salamandridae > Triturus > Triturus cristatus. The sequence goes on from NC_140595.1 coordinate 29,888,890, forward strand.
CCACCCGGAACTGTTTTGTGCGGTCCAGATAGAAGGAGAGCGCACGTTTTGGGTCCAGACGGTGGAGCCTCTCTTCCTCTTTGGAAGGATGCGGAGGCGGAAAGAAGGTGGGCAAGGTGACAGACTGCCCAAGGTGAAATGGAGTCACCACTTTAGGAAGAAAAGAGGGACGAGGCCGAAGGACAACCTTGTCCGGATGAACAGATAGAAAAGGAGGCTTTGAAGATAAAGCCTGGAGCTCACTCACCCGTCTAGCCGAGGTGATGGCTACCAGAAAAGCAGTCTTTAGAGTTAGAAGACGAAGAGGGCAATTGTGAAGAGGCTCGAAGGGAGCGCACATCAGGAATGTCAAAACCAGATTCAAGTCCCACTGAGGCATTACAAAAGGGGCAGGAGGGAACGTGTGTGTAATGCCTTTGAGAAAGCGTGTAACCACAGGGGACTTGAAAAGAGAAGGCTGATCAGGAAGCCGCAAGAAGGCGGAGATGGCAGCAAGATAACCTTTCAGGGTGCCCAGGGCAGAGCCCTGCCGGGCCAGAGAAAGAAGGAAGAGGAGAACCTCAGAAAGAGGGGCGGAAAGGGGATCCACAGCCTTTGCTGTGCACCATGCCACAAATTTGTTCCACCGGCAGGCGTATACCGACTTTGTGGAGGGACGCCTGGCTGCCAGAATGATATCACAGACTTCAGGAGGCAAGTCAAATGGCATCAACTGCCGCCGCTCAATCTCCACGCATGGAGGTGGAGGCTGGACAGGTTCGGGTGGAGGACCGTCCCCTGCTGCTGCGACAGAAGATCCTCCCGAAGGGGCAGACGTATCGGGGGATCGGTCAACAGACTGAGTAGCTCGGGATACCAGTATCTTCGTGCCCAATCCGGAGCCACCAAGATGACTTGGGCCCGGTCGCGCCTGATCTTCTTCAGCACTCTGGGCAGAAGTGGTATAGGCGGAAAGGCGTACAACAGACCGCAACTCCACTCGTGACGAAAAGCGTCGCCGAGCGAGTGCCGCCTTGGAAATTCCAACGCGCAGAACTGCTGACATTGCGCGTTCTCTTCGGTGGCGAATAGATCTAACCAAGGCTCTCCCCACTGCTGAAAGAGGCCTTGCACCACTTCGGAGTTCAGACGCCATTCGTGATCCATCATGCACCGGCGGCTGAGTTCGTCTGCTCTGGCGTTCAGAGAGCCCGCCAGATGTTGAACCACCAGGGTGACGCCCTGGTGTTCCAGCCATGTCCAGAGGCGCAGAGCCTCCTGACAAAGGGTCCACGACCCCACCCCGCCCTGTTTGTTGCAGTACCACATGGCGGTGGTGTTGTCCGTGAACACCTGCACGACACTTCCCCTGACAGAGGGAAGGAAGGCTTTCAGTGCAAGCCGGATCGCTCTCAACTCCAACAGGTTGATGTGGAGACGAGACTCCGCCGGAGACCAGAGGCCTCTGATCTCCGCCTCTCCCATATGGCCACCCCAACCCAGGAGGGACGCATCCGTCACTACGACATGCTCCGGTTGGGGAAGGGAGAGGCTCTTGCCCTTGACCCACTCGCGGTCCGTGAGCCACCACTGCAACTGCTGTGCAGTGCCCTCCGAGATCAAGACATGGTCGGACAGGTTGCCGTGATGCTGGGCCCACTGAAACTTCAGGTCCCACTGCAGAGCCCGCATGCGCCGCCTGGCGTGATGCACTAGTAGGATGCAGGAGGCCATCAGCCCCAGAAGCCGCAACACTAGCCTGACCGAAACCCGGGATAGAGGCCGAAAGATGGGAATCAGGGCCTGTATATCCCGGACCCGCTGTTCCGGTGGATGGACCCGGAACTGCGCCGAATCGAGAACCGCTCCGATGAAGAGGAGCTTCTGAGAGGGACTCAAGTGTGACTTCGGCACGTTGATGGAAAACCCCAGCAAATGCAGGAGATCCGCCGTAGTCTGGAGATGGGAGACGACTGCCTGGGGCGAGCCCGCCTTCAACAACCAGTCGTCGAGATAGGGGAAGACTGGGACCCCTGATCTGCGCAGATGAGCTGCGACCACCGCCATCACTTTCGTGAACACCCGAGGGGCACTGGTGAGGCCGAAGGGGAGCACGGTAAACTGAAAGTGCTCTTGGCCCACCGTGAACCGCAGGTAACGCCGGTGGGCCGGCAGGACGGGGATATGGAAATATGCGTCCTGCAAGTCCAACGCTACCATCCAGTCTCCAGGGTCTAGGGCAGCTAAAACCTGAGCCAACGTTAGCATCTTGAACCTTTCCTTTCGGAGGAAGGCATTGACGTTCCGGAGGTCCAAGATAGGGCGCAGGCCCCCCTTGCCCTTCTTGGGAACCAGAAAGTAGTGGGAATAACAACCACGACCTACTTCTGGACTCGGAACGCGCTCGACGGCCCCCTTGGCCAAGAGAGCCGAAACTTCCTCGCGGAGAAGATCCAAATGATCCCCCGAGATACGGTGGTGCTGTGGTGGCATGGCTGGAGGGGTCGTCTCGAAGGGGAGGGAGTAGCCCCTTCGGACGATTTGCAGCACCCACCTGTCCGATGTTATGGACCGCCAGTGGAGCAGGTGATGGCGAACTCTGCCGCCCACTGGCGTGGTATGGGCCTGAAAGCTCGGACTAGGAAGGCTTTGAGGCGGATGCTGCCGGGGTGGATGTGGGCTGACCACGTCGGCCTCCATTTCCGCCACGGCGGAAGCCACGTCCGCGACCGCGCGCAGGTTGGTTCTGCGGCTGGTGGCTCTGCGGACGTGAGGAGGCGCCCCTTCCTTGGCCACGAAAGGGGCGAAAAGCGGAGGTGTGCGCCCGCGGAGCCGAGAGGCCCAAGGACTTGGCCGTAGCCCGGGAGTCCTTAAAGCGGTTCAGCGCACTGTCCGCCTTCTCACCAAACAGGCGAGTGCCATCAAATGGCATGTCCATGAGGGTGTTCTGGACATCCCCGGAAAATGACGTGGACCGCATCCAGGCGTGGCGGCGGAGCGCCACCGTGGTGGAAATCGCCCGACCTAGCGAGTCCGTGGTGTCAAGCCCACATCTTATGGCGTGCCGTGCTGCATCCCTCCCATCGGCCAGAGCCTGGGAAAGACGTGGCCGGACCTCCTCCGGACACAGGGGCAGCACGTCCTCCACCGTATCCCACAGGGAATGGGAATAACGGTCCAAGAGACAGGCGGTATTTAAGGACCGCAGGCCCAAACTAAGGGACGAGAACAGTTTCTTGCCAAACTGCTCGAGTCTCTTGGAATCCCGGTCCGGCGGAGCGGTCGGGAAGGAGGATTGGGAAGTAGAGGCCTGGATAACCAGACTCTCGGGGGTGGGGTGTTGGGACAGGAAGCTGGGGTCGCCCGGAGCAGGGCGGTGGCGCCTGGCAACGTTCCTATCCACAGGAGGGACTGTGGAGGGCTTGGACCAGGTGCCCTGCAGAACGTCAGTGAGGGCCTCGTTAAACGGCAGCAGAGGCTCAGTGGAGCTTGCTGAGGTTTGAAGCACCTCAGTGAGGATGTTGGTCCTCACAGCCACGGCAGGCAACTCGAGCCCAAGGGCCTCAGCCGCCTTGCGCAGCACCACAGAAAATGCTGCACCCTCCTCCGAAGCCACGGTCGGAGGAGAAGTGAATCCAGCGTCTGGCGAGGTGTCCAGCCCGCTGGCCTCCCCCAGTTCATCTGCCCAGTCCTGAGAAAGCTGTGACTGAACAGCCAGAGGGTCCTCGAACCCCTCCCAGTCGCCCCCTTCTTCCGATTCCTGATAAACAGGAGGAATGATCGGAACCGGACTGTAGAGATGGTAGGTCTCTAGCGGCGTCGGATGCGGCGTCGGCGGACGCCGTGCCGGCGTCGGGTCCGGATGAGGGCTAAACTGGGGCGTCGGCGTCACAGGCGTCGGCGTCGGCGGCGCCGGTGACGGCGTCGGTGGTTCAGGCGTCGGCGCCGGTGGAGGAGTGACAAGGTCAACCGGCGTCGACTGGGGCCCAGGCATGGGCCCCGCGGGGACCTGCGGCGTCGAGACCGGAGTCGTCGACGGCGCCGGGGCCGGAGCCGCCGGCACGCGAGGTCGCCCAGTCGAGCCCGCGGGGCCCGAAGGCGCGCCAGCGGGCGTCGACGGCGGGGCCAGGCTCCTCATGGCCGAGAGGAAGGCGCTGATCTCCGCCGGCGCCGCGTCAGCCCCAGGGACCGGAAGGTATGGGGGCGGACGCGGCACCTGCGGCTCCGCCGGAGCCGCGGGGGTGGAACCACTTGGACCCTCGGCCGAGTCGCGCGACCGGCGAGGGGAGTCCGAAGAGCGATGTCGCCGCTTGGACTTCTTTGAGTGTTTGGACTTACCCGACGACTTGGAGCCCGACGATCGATGGTGGCGTCGGCTAGGGCTCCGCGAGCGATCCTTGGACCTCCTCCTGGACCGGGATCGCGCACGACGCGGAGCCGAGTGGCGAAGCTCGAGAAGCTTGCGGGACCGCTCCCGCCTAGCCTTCGAAGTCAGGGCCTGGCAGTCGTTGCACGACTCCGCGTCGTGGTCGAGGCCTAAGCAATAGAGGCACCGGCGGTGGTGATCGGTCACCGACATCAGTCGATGACAGTCTTCACAAGCCTTGAACCCAGGCATCCTACCGGCACCAGATGTCGACAGACAGGGATCAAAAATGATCAAAAAGAGTTAGTCAAAAAAGACTAAAAGGGGTAGCTCTCCCGGATCTGCGCTTACTGGCGCGGAAAAAAGAAGAACTGACGTCAGCGCGCGAGGGCGGCGTCTAAGTACTCCGACGACGTCATCCCGGCGCACGACGCCGACGACGGACGCGGAGCCGCAGACGACGCCTAGCGACGCGCAAGGGGTATTGCTGACGAAAAATCTTCCGGATCCAGTCTGACGCCTGGGGATATTCTAAGGTGAGGAATCTAACTAACGTGTTTCTTTCAGATCTCTTTCTCACGAGCACTTGTGCACAGTATAATACAGGTTACATGACATTTAATGTAGCACAGTGCATTTATGGTTGTCTATTTTGACCGTATAACCAAATATAGGTGAAAAGCAATTCCTAAATCTTTTGTCTCCCTGCTCCCCTTCCCCTGTTAATGGCAATTTATTGTGCCTTTTTGTAAACTATCTACCAAACAATACCCTTTGAGTTACTGTTATATGCTATACAATATTTACCTGGTCTGTACCGGGTTTACAGGTAACACTCTGTAGTTTGTTACTACATGGAGTTCATAAAGATGTCATGGCTTATTATCCGTTAAGTGCTTACAATTCCCTTCACTAAGGGGGTTGGGTGCCACAGAACTGAACAGGATAATATCCCCTTTAAGACCTCAATAGGCAGTGGTTCCTTTAAACTATCAAATGACATTGTGTTACTGCATTATGAAATCCTTTGACATTCTGACGGGATTGTTCGCGATTGACCTGGTAAGAAAGGCAGGCAATTCTGCATGTCCGATCTGTAATCTACCCACCTATGGAATGATGAAAGCCCGACATTCATAGATAGTAAGGCCAGGAAGTCAATGCAGGTTGGTAATTCCTAACAGGCAGATTGCTTTTTAACTGGTTGAAGAATGGTGCTACCTCCAACCCCACGCCACAAACCGGGCAGTGAACCTCACAACACACACAACCAATCCTGCATGTGGGAGAAGCAATGGTGAATAAGTACAAGAAATGTATGCAGTAAGTAGAAGAAATGTTATTCACCAGGGGTGACGAAGGCATCTGGAGGCCAGCTGCCTTTATCGTCATCTGGAATACAAGAGATTAGCTCTGTAAAACACCATTATATTAACAGGCATCGCATTTTGTACAGGATCTTTTGTGCAAAGGAAGCTAACTAAATACACACTACATGAAACGTTTATACACCAGAACAATTTTGTTAATCACATTTTAATTGCATTTTTGTTTATTTTTTAACTGCCTACCAGAAGTTTTATTTGACTGCATACACTCCTTTGGATATATATCTAACATTATTCACACCATGAACACGCTACAAAAATAAATAGGCAAGCAGTAGGTCTACAAAATAAATGGTGACAAAAACAGACACCAGTGAGCCCAGCACACCCTTAAACAGCATTTCAAGACCTGAACTGAACCTGTCCAGGCTCTGTGCTATCATGAGGCTCAAGAAAGACGGAGTTCATATTTACTGCATCTCCATGCCTCACGAGTCTTCAAGCTCAGATTCGCTATTTTTCGTAACATCCCCTACAGTGTCACAAGGTATAGTAGGGAACCATGAACCTAAATAGCACATGAGTTAGGTTTGCTTTGAGATCTACGGGCTGTTGAGAGTCAGACTTGATTATAAGTCTTGTGTCCTACCAGAAAGGAATACCACTGCCGTACTTTATCCTAGGTGGGCCATGAGCCCAGAAGGCCTACAATAGTTTGTCGTGCAATCAAACTCTTGCACACAACTATGTAATTCAGTGGGTTCCAAAGACACTTCAAGCCCTTCTAATGAGATAATGAAACATTTGGCTTGTCATCCAACTCCAAACATGAGGCTTAAATGAACAGGAAATAGCCTTTTTTAAACACTACATCATAAGCCACAAAGAATTATGCAGAGGACATTTCCTAGCCTGCCATCCTTCGTTTCAGCACCTGGTGAATCGACAGCAGGAATTTTTAAGTGGTCAACACAATACTAGTAAATATCAAAGCAGTATGAATGGCTTAAATAAGTTAGGGACGTGAAGGATAGCCCCTGCAATGAAACACAAGGAATCACCCAACCAGTCATTTCCTGTGAATAGGATGGGGGGCGCTAGGGTCACTGGTCTCAATTACCCGACCACCACGATAGACTATTGGTACAGGCAGCGGCGCGGCCATGGCTACGCTGCTGACCTTGAGGCAGCGTGTCTGTCCTGCATTGCAATGAACACCAATCAAAAGGATGCACTGAATTAACTGTGAAAACGTCACATTGAATGATGGGTTTAAGAATTCATTCTTAAAAGACTGCTGCTCCCCACTATAATGCGAGGAGTCAGGCGGCAGAGTGTGTAAACAAATTGGGGTTGCTCATATGTATTGACTAAACTATAAGCAGATATAACTAGGTCCAGCTTTGCAGACTTGAGTAACCAGTACCTGAAGAAAAGAATGAGAATGCAAAAATGAAAGCCAGAGAATCCACAAAAAAAAAAAAAACTGCTCCACAGCATCAAAAAGAGGACGGGAAGAAACAAATCACTTACTATTATCAACAGCGTGAACGCAGTTTCACAGCAAAAGTCCCAAAATGGAGCACCATAATTGTATGCAAGCCTCTTCGGGTAGACATTTGCTTTTTGGGGTGAACTGAAACTGAGCAGTAGCATAGCAAAGATAACTTACCACCTGCAGGCGGCGTGGCGCCGGCTGGGAACGGGCCTCCTGCCTTGAAATCTAAGGAGTAGGAAAGGTAAAGCAAAGAGGGTGAGTAAAACAAAAGAAACATAAGCAATGGCAGTCAGAGAATGGATCGTGGTAGTGGGGAGTAGCAGGATGGAGACCGTCAACAAGTGCAGAAAACGGAGACCATAATGCTTTACTTTCAGAAGAACCACCAGGCCAGAGTTCCACCAGGCCACCAGGCTTCAATCACTCCAACAATTTAGCAGAGGGGGGCACTAGCAGTGAGAATTTGTTCCCATCATGCTTAGATGCTTTGCCCCTCTCTGTATGTTCTCCTTGAGGGCACTGGTAATATTTAAATATTACTTGAGAGTTTGACCCATAATCAGAAGGTTCTTTTTATGTTTGAGAACATTTTAAAAGGACGAGTCTGCCACAACTTGGCTGCCTGCTCTACAATGTGCCACATAACAATAAAAACATTTAAAGCTCGGGAATGGTCGGTTGTCCTCGATGTCTTACAGAAGACAGGGAAAGTCTGGATGAGTGGGTGCAGAGACATCAAAAAGGGCTGCAGTTCGGAGACATGGATTACCACTTTGGAAGAATCGACTGCCTCCACACATGGGCAATAAATGCCTGCCTCGTGTCCTGCTAATTATTCATATCTTTAATGCTGGAAATAGGTTTGGTGCTCATCATTTACTTTCTGGCTGCGCTCAGCAGCAAGAAGTTCTGCAAGTGATGCAGAATGCTGCGTTTGATTAATGTTGAGAAGAACAATAGTTACTTACCTGTAATCTGTGGTTCTCCAGTATTGGTGTCTTTCATAGATTCACATGCCTGAATCATTCCCCGTCGTCGGAGTGGGAGTCCCACGGTACATAAAAAAGCAATAATTATGCATATACCAAACAAAAAACCCTGGTAACCTGAACCAGGAAGTAAAGTAGCCTAAGCTACAAGGGAAAAAACTTCCACAGCTATGACTATCACTGTCATTATATACAGTCCAAACTGCAGCCAATCAGGCAACAGCACCCACCAGAATGTTCTCCTCAGAGGCTCAGGCTGTCAGATTTTCTCGCACAGGAGTGAAGTAATATACCATAACCTAAAAAGCCTCTGAGGGGAGGTGGGCGGGTTGCATGTGAATCTATGAAAGACACCAATACTGGAGAACCACAGATTACAGGTAAGTAACTATTGTTCTTCTCCAGTATTTGGGGTGTCTTTCATAGATTCACATGCCTGAATCAGAGTAGATAGCAGTACATAACCTTATGCTCATAAGACGCCACTTTTTATATAGACCATATACATTATGAAACAGTATAACCATACAGAAACACACATGTGTTTCAATTTATGCAAAACAATTTCACATCACAAAAGGCGTCTTATAAAAGCATAGCGGAGGAGGGAGAACAGAGGCTCACCTTATTTGAAAAGATTACGTAGAACAGCTTGTCCCACTGAACCATCCGCATCACTTGCAGCTTCCAAACAGTAGTGTCTGGTAAACGTATGGCAGCTGGACCATGTTGCCGCTTTACAGATCTGGTGAAGAGGCACACCGGCGAAAAGAGCTGTAGATGACGAGATTGCTCTCGTAGAGTGTGCTCTTGGGGTCGCTTGTAATGGTCTTCCAGCTTGATCATGGCATAAACAAATTGCAGCTGAGATCCAACTGTAGGAGAGTAGGGTCTGCTTTCTATGTTCACCCCCACTTTTTGCTTTTGCTTTACTGGTTTTCGACTTAGATGTGGCTGTGGGCCTGCTAATCAGACCCACAGCCCTGCTGTTCTCTCTCTAAATTACTACTATGTACTTTAGGTGCATAACCCATTTGGATAGGATCACCTTATTGGGCCCTGTACAGTGTACCCTAGGTACCCAGGGCATAGGTGTACCCTAGGCCTACCAGGGGCTGCAGCATGTATTGTGCCACCCCTGGCCTGGCCTTCCATTTTGACACAACTGGCTGATCACTCAGCTGGGGCAAGGTCGTGTAATCACCCCTTGCTTAGGTGTAGTATTCCTATACCTAACTTACATATAGACACATGTGTACCTATCAGTCACTCCTATGGCAGGCCTTGACAATCCTGGAGGCAGAGTGCTTGGTAACATGTGAGATGGTGCTCTAGCATGAGCTGAGCCTGTCTGCAGCTTTCGGAACCAAGTCCTTATAGCTGTTCTATGATATAGCCTACCATATACTCTTAAAGTACCTTATAATCTTAGACGGTTATGGTAACTATGGTTTGGCTTTATCAAAACATGTCGTGTAAGGTGTCTAACACTCGGGAATAATACCCCCATGCCATTTCTGGACAGGAGAATATTATTCCCCCCTTCTAGAGGGAAAGACATGTTAAAATCATACTTCAACTGTTAGCCTCTGACCAAAGCCTCAGCATCACAAAATGGATGCTGCTGCCACGACACAAGTCTGACCTCCTGCAGCTGGGAGTGATCCCAGCCAGGGAGGCCTGGACAATAGGTTTCCTGCTTGGGGAGGTGCTAGCACCTCCCCAGACAGCCTTTAGTGTATTGGGGCAGGGTGGGCTGAAAGGAATGAGACATGCCTGGGGCACACAAGGTGTTCCTTGCATAGTCCAGTTCAAACCGGCGCTGGGGCACTCCAGCCCCAGCTCTGGCGCGAAACTGGACAAAGGGAAGTGGGTGTAACCACCCCCTCCCAGGTCCCACCCATAAGGCGTGACCTAGCAGGTATCCCAGCCCCCCAGATTAGTATAAGAGTGGGAGTTGGGCCTCAAGACTTTAGATTATCCTGAACCTGCAAAACTGAACAGAAACTCTGGACCTTCGACATTCGACGAAAGAAGAAGACTGAAGAATCTCCCTTGTAGCCAAGGAGTGGCTACCCTGTGCAAACAGGCACCATCAAGTGACTACCCTTTGCTTTGTGAAACGTTCGACGAGGAACCGATTGCAGAGCCCGACCAGAGCCTTGATTTCCAGACTTCTCCGACCCTCATCCACATCTGCAGCAGAGCTGAGATCCGTGGAGGCGACGAGCGACGTGGGACCGGCTACCTGGGAAAAGTGGCTAGTAACTTACAGCGCAGCTTCTGAGGTACCCTCGAAGTTGTGCACCGGGGATTGAGAAGCCCCAACCCCAAGCACCATCTGCACCGAAGACCAGCCCCCCACACTCCACGAGTCCTGCGTGGGGCCCTTCAGCATTTTCCTGCTTGCCGCGTCTGTCCGGTTGCTTGCCCGCTGGCTAGTGGCCTTTGTGACGACGCTCCCTGAAATCTTCTGCGCTGGTTTGGCTCCTCCAGACTGGCTCCCGCTTCTCTGCAAAGAAGAAGCACCCCAGACCTTCCTGGTCTGCACCAGAAGCAAGTCCCTTGTTCTTCGTGGGTTCCGCTTGCCAAGGCTTGGTGAGTCCTAGTCCAACTTCGACGCCGCCGACAGCAAGAGCCTTCGTGGGACAGCTCGCCTCCTGGTCCTGGTCGTCCTCGACGCTTCCTGGTCCTCCTGGCTGCAGCGACAAGCTTCACCTTCACCTGCAACTCTTCACGACATCGCCTGGTTCCTTCCTGGTTCCACGTGGTCACTGGCTAGTGACCTTGACTCTGTCCCCTCTGCTTGCAGGTTTCTTCTCTTCTTGATCCCAGGCTTGGGATCCACCGGACACTCTCTCCTGACTGCCTGTCAGCATCTTTCTTCAGGCATCCATAGGAGTCGACGACGAAAACGACGCATCTTCACCCCTATGCACCCGCAGCCTGTGGGCTAGGTAACTTGGGTACTCCGGTGCTCATCAGGATAGTGACTATCCTAGTGTCTAGTTTTCAAGTCTCAACTTCCTAGCTACTCCGGAAGTGTCCTAAATCTATCTATTTCTAAACTGTAACATTGCTATTGACTTTTACGCATTACGCGTGAGTGTTTCCACTCTGCACACGAATCCCGTGGGCCTCCCACTTCCTAACTAACGCTAGTGTAGTGTAGCCCCAGCGATTCCCTAGGCCTAGGCCTATTCTATTTCCGTGACAGTGGTTCTTATACCACTTCTTTAGTATATGGTTTGCGTGGCCCCTAGGGCCTAACTGTATTACTTACCTGTGTGACTTACTGTATGCATTAATAAGACTGTGTTGTACTTACCTCTAAACTCATAAAGAGTGCTGAGGGTTTGCTTAGAATAAATACACTTTATTTTATATATATATCTGTTGTGGTGTCCTTTCATTTGGTATTCAAGGGATTATATATGGTATCACAGCTGGCTTCACATGCCATTCAGAGTTTAGCCTAAGACTGCTCTTGTCCATGCTACCACTAGGATAGCTGGTCTATAAGGTTGACTTTACAACCAATCACCATAAGGGTATTTGGACTGATATAAGGTGTACACTATAACTAGTGACATCATACATCAGGCCAACTTCTCACATTGGTGAGCAGCGGTTGGGATCTGAGCTTGCTGTTGTAATACCATTGTAATCTTGAGATACTAAATTGAAAGATCACACAGATATTGTCTAGGTACATATAACATAGATTATTATACTTAAGTCATACTGGACTTTGTAGTTGTAGGTTGAAGGGAATAACACACCCTGACTACAACTACTAGAAAGGTTTAGTAGATACAACTAGTGTAGGTAGGTGCACACACCACACCCTCACTAGATCATGCCTCTGGGAGGAGATCAAGTAGATGCTCTCTCAGGAGGGGCAGGTCTGCAGAAGACCCCCTCTAGGTATGATACCTTAACATTCCAGGAGATGAGACAATTGTGTACCTCCAGAGGAATAAAACAGGGTGCAAACCCTACCCTCCTTCAGTTAAGACAACTCCTAGAGGAGTATGATGCTCAGAGGGCATTTCAGGAAGGTGCCCTAGGCACAGAGGAGGGTCTACCCACCACAGAGGAGTCAGATGGGGCTTCAGATGGGGAGGTAGATAGCCAGAGCCAAGTAAGGAGACTTAGCCAGGCTAACTTAAGTTTACATGGGAGTTTGCATGGGGTCCCCCCATACAGACCCACAAGTAGACATTCACAGAGAAACAGGAAGGACAGATCCCCTTCAGGGGAATCCATCCACTCCCATGTCTCTAACATCTCTAATGCTTCCTCTCACAGGGGAATGACTTCACCTGAGAGAAAGGAGCATGCAGCCAGAATGAGGGAGGCTAATCTGAGGATTCAAAGGGAAGAACTTGCCCTTGCCAAAGAGAAGCTTGCTCTGGCTAGAGAACAAAAGTTAAGTGGGTTAGAACCCACTGGTGGCAGCAACATTCCTAGAGATAGAGACAGGCACTATGATAATAGAAACCTGAGCAAGATTGTCCCTCCCTACAAGTGTGGGGATGACATCCACAAATGGATAACTGCTTTGGAGAGAGCTTGCAAAGTACAGCAGGTACCCCAAAGTCAGTGGGCAGCTATCTTGTGGCTCTCCTTCTCTGAGAAAGGAAGAGACAAGCTCCTCACAGTTAGTGATGAGGATGCAGATAATTACACTGTCCTGAAGAGTGCTCTGATTGATGGGTTTGGCCTAACCACTGAACAATACAGGTTGTTGTTCAGGGATACCCAGAAGACACAGACTCAGGACTGGACTGACTTTGTAGATTGTGCCACTAAGGCTCTGGAAGGCTGGCTATTGGGAAGTAAGGTTAAGGACTATACAGGATTGTATAATTTGATCATGAGAGAACAAATACTTAACAACTGTCAAAACCAGCTATTGCATCAACACCTGATTGATTCTGATCTGACTTCTCCCCAAGAATTGGGAAAGAAGGCAGATAGATGGGTCAGGACTAGAGTTAAGCAGAAAAACCAGAACCAGGGCGGTGATCAGAAAAAGGCAGACCAGAAGGGTAATGATCAGAAACAAAAAGACCAGAAGTCTTCACCAGGCCCCCAAAAGGCTCAGGGGGAGGGTGGTTCCAAAAAGGATAAGAAGAAAGAAGGCCAAAAGAAACCATGGTGCAACTATTGTAAGTCTACCTCACATTGGTTTAGTGAGTGCACCAAAAAGGATAAGCCCCCAGCCACCATTGCCCCTAAGGCAACTGTACCCCCTAGTTCAGCTGTAAGTGGTGGTTCCCAGCAAAAGGGTGTAGTAGGGTTAACCCTGGGAACTGAGGAGGATTCTGGCCTAGTCAGAGTACCTACTCAGGCTGTCCTGATCTGTGATGGGGACTTAGCTTTGTCCTCTACTGTAGGCCCCAGTAACCTGGGCAAGTACAGACAGACACCTTTTATCAACCAAAGAATGGCTCAGGCCTACAGGGACACTGGGGCTAGTGTCACAATGGTGACACCTGCTTTTGTGGACCCTGGACAGATCATACTAGGTGAGAATTACCTAGTGACCAACGCTAGCAATGCCACTACCTCCCATAGTGTGGCTATTGTTAACTTCTCCTGGGGAGGGGTAACTGGCCTCAAGAAAGTTGTTGTTAGTTCAGACCTTCCTGTAGAGTGTTTACTGGGCAATGATCTTGAAACTTCAGTTTGGTCTGAAGTGGAGTATAGGACCCATGCAGAAATGCTGGGGATAGATGCACATGTCCTTGCTGTGACCAGGTCACAGGCCAAAAAGTGCAACACTGAGCAAGTGCTGGATCCTGAAATTATGGACCAGTCACAATCCAAGAGAAAGAGCAGTAGGGTTAAGGCTGTGCCTTCCCCCCTGCCTCAGGTGGTGGATCAACCCTCCCAGGAGGATGATTCTGAGAGCCCTGAAGGAACTGTCCTAGAAGAACTTGAACCTGATCAGGTTGAGTTTCTTGGGACAGGGGGACCTTCCAGGGCAGATCTGAGGCAGGCTCAATTAGACTGCCCCTCTCTTGAACCCCTCAGACAGCTGGCTGCTGCTGAGGCTGCAGGGAATGCTCAAGGTACCCATAGAGTGTATTGGGATGAAGGGCTACTGTACTCAGAGGCTAGAGACCCCAAGCCTGGTGCATCCAGGAGGTTGGTCATACCACTGAAGTTCAGAGGCTTCCTTCTAACCTTGGCCCATGATATTCCCCTTGCAGGACATTTAGGCCAGAACAAGACTTGGGACAGGCTTGTCCCTCACTTTCACTGGCCCCATATGTCAGAAGATACTAAGGAGTTTTGTCGCTCCTGTGTCACCTGCCAAGCCAGTGGCAAATCAGGTGGCACCACAAAGGCCCCCCTCATACCACTACCTGTGGTGGGGGTCCCCTTTGAAAGAGTGGGCATAGATATTGTAGGACCAATGGACCCACAAACAGCATCTGGGCACAGATTCATACTGGTGATAGTGGACCATGCCACCAGGTACCCAGAAGCAATTCCCCTGAGGACCACAACAGCTCCTGTTGTGGCAAGGGCCCTGCTTGGAGTATTCTCCAGAGTGGGCTTTCCAAAGGAGGTCATTTCTGACAGAGGTGCCAACTTTATGTCAGGATACTTGACTGCAATGTGTAAGGAGTGTGGTGTTAACTATAAGTTCACCACACCCTATCACCCACAGTGCAATGGGCTTGTTGAGAGATTCAACAAGACCCTAAAGGGAATGATAAAAGGATTACCAGACAAGCTTAGGCGAAGATGGGACATCCTTTTACCCTGCCTTCTGTTTGCTTACAGAGAGGTCCCACAAAAGGGGGTTGGCTACAGCCCTTTTGAGCTTTTGTTTGGACATCCTGTAAGAGGACCCCTGTGTTTGGTGAAGGAAGGATGGGAGAGACCTCTCAGACAACCCAAACTAGACATAGTGGATTATGTACTTGGTCTCCGCTCCAGGATGGCAGAGTATATGAAGAAGGCTTCTAAAAACCTTGAGGCAAGCCAAGAACTCCAAAAAGCTTGGCATGACCAAAAGGCTGTACTGACTGTTTACCAGCCAGGGCAGAAAGTGTGGGTGTTGGAGCCAGTGGCCCCAGCAGCACTCCAAGACAAATGGTCTGGACCCCACACTATTGTTGAGAAAAAGGGAGAAGTCACCTACTTGGTGGACCTTGGGACTCCCAGAAGCCCCCACAGGGTGCTTCATGTCAACAGATTGAAGGCATATGTTGACAGGGCAGACATGGGGCTACTCATGGCTACAGATGAGGGGCAGGAGGAAGAGAGTGACCCTCTCCCAGACCTGTTGACTCAGAACCCTGATGATGGCTCAGTTGATGGTGTGGTCTTTTCTGACAGCCTCACTGTCCATCAGCAACAGGACTGCAGACAAGTTCTGCAGGCCTACAGACATATGTTCTCTCTGACCCCAAGTCAGACAAACTGGTGCACCCATGAGGTGGACACTGGTGACAGTCTGCCTGTGAAGAGTAAAATCTACAGGCAACCTGACCATGTCAGGGACTGCATAAAAGTTGAGGTACAAAAGATGTTGGAGCTGGGAGTCATTGAACCTTCAGAGAGCCCTTGGGCTAGTCCTGTAGTCCTTGTGCCAAAACCTCACACCCAAGATGGTAAGAGAGAGATGAGGTTTTGCGTGGATTACAGAGGTCTCAATGCTGTCACTAGGACAGATGCCCACCCAATACCTAGGGCAGATGAGCTCATTGACAGACTGGCAGCTGCTAAGTTTTTGAGCACATTTGACCTAACAGCAGGCTACTGGCAAATCAGACTAGCTGAGAGTGCAAAGGCCAAAACTGCTTTCTCGACCCCAGGAGGACATTATCAATTTGTGGTAATGCCCTTTGGTTTGAAGAATGCACCTGCCACTTTCCAAAGGCTGGTGAATCAAGTCCTTACTGGGTTGGATGATTATTGTGCAGCTTATCTTGATGATATTGCTGTCTTTAGCTCCACCTGGGAGGATCACCTGGTCCACCTGAGGAATGTTTTAGAGGCCCTGCAAAAGGCAGGCCTCACTATCAAGGCCACTAAGTGCCAGATAGGGCAGAGCAAGGTTGTATACCTGGGCCACCTAGTTGGTGGGGGTCAGGTTCAACCACTGGAGAGCAAGATCCAGACCATAAAGGACTGGGCTCCTCCAACTACCCAGACTCAGGTCAGAGCTTTCTTGGGCCTGTCTGGGTACTACAGAAAGTTTGTTAAGAACTATGGGTCCATAGTGACACCACTTAATGACTTGACCTCCAAGAAGATGCCAAAGAAAGTTCAGTGGACAGCAAGCTGTCAAAAAGCATTTGATGACCTGAAGCAGGCCATGTGCAGTGCACCTATTCTGAAAAGTCCAGACTACTCCAAAGAGTTCATTGTCCAGACAGATGCTTCTGAGTTAGGTGTGGGAGCTGTTCTTTCACAACTGAATGTAGATGGTCAAGACCAGCCAATTGCTTTTATAAGTAGAAGGCTGACCCCTAGAGAGAAACGTTGGTCAGCTATTGAGAGGGAGGCCTTTGCTGTGGTTTGGGCCCTGAAGAAGCTGAGGCCATACTTGTTTGGCACTCACTTCAAGATTCAGACAGACCATAAGCCCCTCTTGTGGCTAAATCAGATGAAGGGTGAAAATCCCAAACTTCTTAGGTGGTCCATTTCCCTACAGGGGATGGACTTCACAGTGGAACATAGACCTGGGACTGACCATGCCAATGCAGATGGACTCTCCAGATATTTCCACTTAGAACATGAAGACTCAACTGGTCAAGGTTAGTTTAATGTCCCTAAGTTTGGGGGGGGGGTTGTGTAGGAGAGTAGGGTCTGCTTTCTATGTTCACCCCCACTTTTTGCTTTTGCTTTACTGGTTTTCGACTTAGATGTGGCTGTGGGCCTGCTAATCAGACCCACAGCCCTGCTGTTCTCTCTCTAAATTACTACTATGTACTTTAGGTGCATAACCCATTTGGATAGGATCACCTTATTGGGCCCTGTACAGTGTACCCTAGGTACCCAGGGCATAGGTGTACCCTAGGCCTACCAGGGGCTGCAGCATGTATTGTGCCACCCCTGGCCTGGCCTTCCATTTTGACACAACTGGCTGATCACTCAGCTGGGGCAAGGTCGTGTAATCACCCCTTGCTTAGGTGTAGTATTCCTATACCTAACTTACATATAGACACATGTGTACCTATCAGTCACTCCTATGGCAGGCCTTGACAATCCTGGAGGCAGAGTGCTTGGTAACATGTGAGATGGTGCTCTAGCATGAGCTGAGCCTGTCTGCAGCTTTCGGAACCAAGTCCTTATAGCTGTTCTATGATATAGCCTACCATATACTCTTAAAGTACCTTATAATCTTAGACGGTTATGGTAACTATGGTTTGGCTTTATCAAAACATGTCGTGTAAGGTGTCTAACACTCGGGAATAATACCCCCATGCCATTTCTGGACAGGAGAATATTATTCCCCCCTTCTAGAGGGAAAGACATGTTAAAATCATACTTCAACTGTTAGCCTCTGACCAAAGCCTCAGCATCACAAAATGGATGCTGCTGCCACGACACAAGTCTGACCTCCTGCAGCTGGGAGTGATCCCAGCCAGGGAGGCCTGGACAATAGGTTTCCTGCTTGGGGAGGTGCTAGCACCTCCCCAGACAGCCTTTAGTGTATTGGGGCAGGGTGGGCTGAAAGGAATGAGACATGCCTGGGGCACACAAGGTGTTCCTTGCATAGTCCAGTTCAAACCGGCGCTGGGGCACTCCAGCCCCAGCTCTGGCGCGAAACTGGACAAAGGGAAGTGGGTGTAACCACCCCCTCCCAGGTCCCACCCATAAGGCGTGACCTAGCAGGTATCCCAGCCCCCCAGATTAGTATAAGAGTGGGAGTTGGGCCTCAAGACTTTAGATTATCCTGAACCTGCAAAACTGAACAGAAACTCTGGACCTTCGACATTCGACGAAAGAAGAAGACTGAAGAATCTCCCTTGTAGCCAAGGAGTGGCTACCCTGTGCAAACAGGCACCATCAAGTGACTACCCTTTGCTTTGTGAAACGTTCGACGAGGAACCGATTGCAGAGCCCGACCAGAGCCTTGATTTCCAGACTTCTCCGACCCTCATCCACATCTGCAGCAGAGCTGAGATCCGTGGAGGCGACGAGCGACGTGGGACCGGCTACCTGGGAAAAGTGGCTAGTAACTTACAGCGCAGCTTCTGAGGTACCCTCGAAGTTGTGCACCGGGGATTGAGAAGCCCCAACCCCAAGCACCATCTGCACCGAAGACCAGCCCCCCACACTCCACGAGTCCTGCGTGGGGCCCTTCAGCATTTTCCTGCTTGCCGCGTCTGTCCGGTTGCTTGCCCGCTGGCTAGTGGCCTTTGTGACGACGCTCCCTGAAATCTTCTGCGCTGGTTTGGCTCCTCCAGACTGGCTCCCGCTTCTCTGCAAAGAAGAAGCACCCCAGACCTTCCTGGTCTGCACCAGAAGCAAGTCCTTTGTTCTTCGTGGGTTCCGCTTGCCAAGGCTTGGTGAGTCCTAGTCCAACTTCGACGCCGCCGACAGCAAGAGCCTTCGTGGGACAGCTCGCCTCCTGGTCCTGGTCGTCCTCGACGCTTCCTGGTCCTCCTGGCTGCAGCGACAAGCTTCACCTTCACCTGCAACTCTTCACGACATCGCCTGGTTCCTTCCTGGTTCCACGTGGTCACTGGCTAGTGACCTTGACTCTGTCCCCTCTGCTTGCAGGTTTCTTCTCTTCTTGATCCCAGGCTTGGGATCCACCGGACACTCTCTCCTGACTGCCTGTCAGCATCTTTCTTCAGGCATCCATAGGAGTCGACGACGAAAACGACGCATCTTCACCCCTATGCACCCGCAGCCTGTGGGCTAGGTAACTTGGGTACTCCGGTGCTCATCAGGATAGTGACTATCCTAGTGTCTAGTTTTCAAGTCTCAACTTCCTAGCTACTCCGGAAGTGTCCTAAATCTATCTATTTCTAAACTGTAACATTGCTATTGACTTTTACGCATTACGCGTGAGTGTTTCCACTCTGCACACGAATCCCGTGGGCCTCCCACTTCCTAACTAACGCTAGTGTAGTGTAGCCCCAGCGATTCCCTAGGCCTAGGCCTATTCTATTTCCGTGACAGTGGTTCTTATACCACTTCTTTAGTATATGGTTTGCGTGGCCCCTAGGGCCTAACTGTATTACTTACCTGTGTGACTTACTGTATGCATTAATAAGACTGTGTTGTACTTACCTCTAAACTCATAAAGAGTGCTGAGGGTTTGCTTAGAATAAATACACTTTATTTTATATATATATCTGTTGTGGTGTCCTTTCATTTGGTATTCAAGGGATTATATATGGTATCACAGCTGGCTTCACATGCCATTCAGAGTTTAGCCTAAGACTGCTCTTGTCCATGCTACCACTAGGATAGCTGGTCTATAAGGTTGACTTTACAACCAATCACCATAAGGGTATTTGGACTGATATAAGGTGTACACTATAACTAGTGACATCATACATCAGGCCAACTTCTCACACCAACGAGCTATGGTTGGCTTTGATACTGAATGGCCTTGACGTGATCTGCCATAAGCTACCAAGAGCTGGTCCGATTTGCGCAGTGGTGCTGTGCGTTGTAAGTAAAACTTCAGACATCTCTTGATGTCTAGGGAATGCAAGGCCCTTTCTGCAGCTGTTTGCGGATTTGGGAAGAAAGTTTTCAAAACTATGGGTTCATTAAGATGGAAATCCGTCGGGACCTTTGGCATAAATTTTGGATTAGTGCGCAGCACCACAGAATCAGATGTGAATTGCAGAAAGGGTGGATGAATAGTGAATGCTTGCAGGTCACTAACCCTTCTTGTAGAAGTTAGAGCCAATAATAAAGAAACCTTCCAAGAAAGGAACTTAAGATCCGCCTTGTGGATGGGCTCGAAAGGATGCCTCATTAGTTGTGAAAGCACTATGTTAAGGTGCCAAGAAGGAGGCGGATGCCGAATAGGCGGAAACATCCTAAATAGCCCCTTAAAAAATTGTTGGATGACTCTGTTGGAATAGAGAAAGTTAGTACCATCCTGTCGGAATCTTGAAATTGCAGCCAAGAACACTTTCAAAGTAGAGTGGGAAAGACCAGACCTCGCCAATCGTAGAAAGAAAGGCAGAAGTTGTTCCGGCTTTGCGTGGATCGGATGGAGATTACCGGATTGACACCACATGCAAAACCTCTTCCACTTTAGTTTGTAGGTTTTAACAGTTGCTGGTGCTCGAGCATTGGCCAAAACCTCTAGGCAGTCTGGAGGGATATCTAGGTGTGCAAATTCAAGCTGTTGAGGAGCCATGCCGCTAATCTCAGCGATGCTGGGTCCGGATGACAAATTTGACCGTTCTGAAGGGTCAGAAGACGAGGAATTGGTTGAAATTGTATGGGTTCCGCCTCTGAGAGGAGGAGAAGCTCTGTAAACCAGTACTGGCGGGGCCTCCTGGGAGCAATTAAGATCATGCGGCAAGGCTGTTTGATCTTGCGCAGAACTCGTGGAACCAACGGGATCGGTGGAAAGGCGTAAGCATATATTTGCGACCAATTCATCGAAAAGGCATTCCCCAGCGAGTCCTTGTGGGGAGCCCAACTTGCGAAGAATGGGCATTTGCGGTTCTGGCTGGTTGCAAAGAGGTCTAGAACGGGATGCCCCCATTCGTGAAATACCCCGTCTAGGAATGGTTGGTGTAACTCCCATTCGTGATTCGACGTTGTGGTTCTGCTGAGGGAATCCGCCAGAACATTCGTGATTCCCGGGACGTGAATGGCTTTGAGGTTGATCTTGTGGCGGATCGCCCAATCCCAAATCTCTTGTGCTTGCTGGGATAGGAGGGCTGACCTCGTCCCGCCTTGTTTGTTCAAGTAATGCATACTTGTTGTGTTGTCTGTTCTCACAAGTATGCATTCTCCTCGGATGATGGTCTGGAAGGATTTTAGAGCCAGGAATATGGCTCGCAGTTCTAGCAGGTTGATATGCCACTTTCTTTGTTCTAGAGTCCACCTGCCGTTGACTGTCATTCCTTGAAGGTGCGCTCCCCAACCCTCGAGGGATGAGTCTGTGGTGACTGTGAAATCCGGCATTTCGACCAGAAATGGGCAACCCTCTTTCAAGTGGTCCATCTGACTCCACCATTGAAAGGCCTCTCGCATTCGTGGGGTGATGTGAATGAGATCCTTGAATGACCCTGTGATCTGAAGCCATTGCAGATTGAGTTCCTCCTGCAACGGTCTCATTCTGTACCGACAGTTGGGAATGAGATGAATGCAAGACGAAATCATCCCTAGGAAGGATTTGTATACACAGACTGAAACGCACTCTTTTGAACTTAGAGAGCGCACAAGATTGCATATCTTGGTTTGCCTTTCTTTTGATACGAAGGCTTTGGCCAGAACCGTGTTCAACGTCGCTCCTAGAAACGTTCTTCTTTGCGAAGGAATTAGATGTGATTTCTCCAGATTTGTTGATAGACCCAGGGATTGGAAGAGTAAGAGGCATTTCTGAACATGCTCGGATGCTACCTTGGCGGAACTCGCCTTGATAAGGCAGTCGTCCAGGTACGGGAATATCTGAACTCCCTGCAGATGGAGATGCGCAGTCACTGGCGCTATGACCTTTGTGAAGACTCTGGGTGCAGAACGGAGTCCAAATGGGAGGACTCTGAATTGGAAATCCCTGCCAGCCACTCTGAACCGTAGATATTTTCTGTGTCTTGGTAGGATTGGTACATGAAAATAGGCGTCCTGCAGGTCGAGGGTGGCCATGTAATCTCCCATCGAAAGCAACTGCAGAATTTCTTGGAGCGTCAACATCCGGAAAGACATTTTCTTTAGAAATTGGTTAAGGGCGCAAAGGTCGAGAATTGGACGCCACTCCTGATTTTTTCCGGATGAGGAAAAATCTTGAGTAAAAGCCCATTCCGAACTGTGGTGGCTGCCATTGTAGACACTTTCTTTCCTATTGCGTCCAACCTTCTACCATCTCTATCAGGTGGAGCGGATATGGGCGTTGAAGGATTTCTAGCCCGTCTCTGAGCCGCTTGTGCTATCACCGAGTCTGCCTTAGGTTGACCAATCAGGCATGCTGGTGAATTACTTGGGGCTCAATATTTCTTGTCCAGCCTTGGTAACACTGCTGGAAGAGAATTAGGGGTAGCCATCAGTCTCAATCCCTCCTTCCAAATAAAGTCAATGATTGGGATTGCCCGAACCTGCTTCCTTGGTTGGTCCTTGAAGTCATACAGGAAGCAGTCATCTTCCTTTGTTTCCATGGGAATCAGGAATCTCTTGGTCGCTCTTTCCATAAGTGAATGGAAATTCCCAATGTCCACCGGGGGAAGAGTCCACCGGAGCTGGAGCACTTGGAGAAGGAGTTTGTACTTGGTAATTATCCCACTCCGACATGATAGATTGATCATCTACCTCTCCTTCCTCCCTTTCATCGTCTGAAACCTGCAATTGCCGAGATGGCAACGGAGAAGGTGGTCTTGGTGACTGGAGCGACGACAACTGTACTCGTGGTCTGGGTGTTGCCGGAAGAGATTCCGCCGTTTCCGAAGGAGGAAAACGTCTATAGTAATCTTGCAACATATACTGCAGATTATCAAGTAGTTCCAATGGCATTTGACCAGACGGCACTGGTGCAGGTGGTGTTGGCTGTGGTTCCATATTAGGATGTTCGTATTGTTTATCCTCATCATCCTCATCTTGATATTTGATGAGAAGCTCCGATGGACTCCTTGCAGTCCGAAATCTCTCATCTTCTTCGGAGTCGTTATCCTCCGATTGTAAAAGTTGCGCCGGTAATTTTAGAGGCGATATAGCCTCTAAAGACGATCCTCTACGCTGAAGAAGCGCAGATGCTGGTGACTTTTGATCAGACACGACAGACGACGGAGTCGCAGTCCATACCTGCATATCCATGCAGGTAGATAGAGAAGGTGGAAACACTCGTGTCGACGGAACCAATCCCGACGTTAAAGCCATTTTCGATGACGAGGCTGTTTTCGTCGATGAGATGGCATCCGTCGACGATGAGACAATCTTCGCCGACGACGATGCCGTCGACGGGGCAAGCTTCGTCGACGATGTCGTCTTCGTCGACGAGGTCGTCTTCGTCGACGAGGGCGTCGACGCGTCCATCTTTGTCGACGGGGTTTTCTTCGTCGACGAGGTATTCTTCGTCGGCGAGGTATTCTTCGTCGGCGAAGCAACTGTCGACGGTGCCACAATCTTCGTCGACGGAGTAGACGTCGATGATGTAGTCGGCGGAGCCAGCTTCTTGATTCTTACCGTCGACGGAACGGAGACGAGAGATGACACTTCCCTCGTCGACGAGATGGGTTTTACACTCACCGAAACCAGCGTCGACGGCGATGAAGCTGATGACATTATCATTGTAGGTCTCGGCGACGAGAATGTAATCGTCGACGTTGAAATCGCGTCGACGATAATAACTGTCGACGCCACTACCGTCGACGGCGCCGTCGACGACGGCAATCTCACCTGAGGTGATTTCTTGTCAGGAAAAATCTTAGCTGGCTGGGTTTTTCCCGCTTTCCTAGGGGGCGTAGAGGGCTTGGATCCTGAAGGTGGAGATGTCTTCTTAGATGAAGACGAAGACTGCCCCAAGCCCTTAACAGACTGGGCTTTCCTCAACACCTTTGCCCCAGTAGAAGAAGATTCTTCCTCAGCCACCCTTTTTCTGGACGAGATAGAGGATCCAGAGGCAGTTTCTATCTCTGATAAAGGAGCATCTTTATCCTTAAGCTTCTGTAGCCACAGAAGAAGGCGTCCTTCCCTATCCCTTAAGGTCTTCTGAGAGAAGGTGCGGCAAATCTTGCACTCCTTCACCTCATGATCAGGATAGAGGCAATAGATGCATTTTTTGTGAGGGTCTTCAGAAGAAAGCCTAAGCTTTCCGCAGGACTCACAAGATCTGAAGAGTGATTTCTTTGTAGTTGACATCCTAAAAGTTGTAGAAACAGCAGAAACTTGAAGAACTGAGCAGAGCTCAGGGAGACTCCCTTCACACGACGTGCGGTAGAAAATCTGACAGCCTGAGCCTCTGAGGAGAACATTCTGGTGGGTGCTGTCGCCTGATTGGCTGCAGTTTGGACTGTATATAATGACAGTGATAGTCATAGCTGTGGAAGCTTTTTCCCTTGTAGCTTAGGCTACTTTACTTCCTGGTTCAGGTTACCAGGGTTTTTTGTTTGGTATATGCATAATTATTGCTTTTTTATGTACCGTGGGACTCCCATTCCGACGACGGGGAATGATTCAGGCATGTGAATCTATGAAAGACACCCCAAATACTGGAGAAGATTATACCTTGATGTGCTTAGCTATCTCTGATAGAAACTATTTAATGAGGAATTGTAAGGCATGGACAGCTGCTCCAAAGATGTTCGACCACCAAACCTTACTCTACGAGTAAAGCACATGGTAAAGTTTATAAATAAGGCTTCCAGTTTTCAGTTTTTTTTACAAATAAATACAGAAAACCATCTATTTCCTGTCTGTACTTATTTTTAAAAGCAGAACAATACAGAAAATGGTGCTTCTTGAGAGTGACTCTCCTTGTCCTTCATTAATTCCAGGACAACTGCTGAGCAGATAGACACCACAGGGATTTAAAAACAGGATGAGATCCCCTTAAATACAGGCATATGGTAACATATATTTGTATACAATGGTAATACTCACTTCTCTGTGTATTGCCATATTTGGCTTAATTTGCTAAAAATCAACAGCAATCAAAGTAGGAGTGCATGTTTATCATTTAAATAAATGTGGAAGTATACCATTGTTGGCCCCTTTTATTTTCAAACAATAAAATAAATATGGATAAATACCAATAAAATGGCCAAAAAATAAATATGAATAAATACAAACAAATGTTTAAAAAAAAAAAAACACAAAACCAGGAACCCTATTTATAAATATGCTACTCCTCATGAGGCCAGCCCGCCTCTGCTTACTACAATAGCTTTCTGAAAACCTCAGGTTACTTTCAAATCCCTCTGCCTTTCCTACAATCACCCGGATGAAAAGGGCACAACATCCTCAACAAACAGCTCTAATGGGCGGCCAAACTTCAGCAGTTAGAAAGGAGTAGGGGCCCAACTATGGAACTCACTCACTATGACCGTGCACATCAAAGATAACTCCTCTTGTCTATGTCCTCTTTTGGTACCCCTCCTACTAGTCATCTCAAACAGACGAGGAAAAGGTCTTCTGAAATAGGCTAAACGCACCTACCCACCTCTTGCTGAAACTTGGGCTTGAAGACAGGAGCCTGATTCTCACTCACTGAGCTAGGTACCGGGAAACGATCTGCAGGACTTGCTATGATTTTTTTGCCCTCTCAGCTGTTTTTTTCTCTAGCCCATGCCAGGATGGTACTTCCGGACTAGCGGGTCATTATGGAGGGTGGGCGGGTCAGACGTAACAGGAGAGCAATTTCACTGCGCGATCAGGTCATGAATCCCTGCTCGGATCCAACCTTTTTTGAACAACATTGCCTAGGCTACAGGTCATCAAGACATGGCCCATTAATACATTTGGAATCTGGCTCATTTGTTGTCACCCTTACACGATCAACACCAAGCGTTCCATTCTATGCCGAATCTGTGTAGGTCTGAAATAATGCAAGCTTCATTCACTGACTCTAGACTCAGTTTATGAGAGAACACCCAAGGATGAAACAGCTGCGCTTCAGACCCAGACTTTTGCAAACACACACTTTATAGCATCAAACAAGAAATCAACACTCCCTTAAAAGCAGATCATTTAGAACTATGCTTAGTGCACTTGAGTTTAATCCCGGACAGCACATTATCTTGGAAAGAGGGAAATTGTTATTGGTCTAGAATGAGGGGGGGGGGGGGGCAGTGTACAAAAGATCTTGTGGTGCAGTAATACTCTTTCTCCCTGAAAAGTTTTGTAAATTTTATTACTTAATAGTGCCCTAAGGGAACTATAATCGAAATATGCTTTAAACATACGTGGAGGTCCTGTCTGTCTTGTCCAGTACACCCACATGTGTAAAGAGTGAGTTGTAAAAGAATTCTGTGATATATTAGGAGCTTGTTTCCTTTTCATAGCCTTTAAAAAACTGCACCCTTCCTTATTTAGGACTTCTTGTGCTGACCTAGGATAGTTTGAACCAGAACATCGGGCATCAACAGATACCACTGGGGAATTGCCCTGGACGTGGGTCTGCTCCTCACATACCAGAAGACACACAGGATAAACCAGCTTGACAGCAGCAACCCCGAAAAACCCATCTGTTATCTTTCAACTGAGACTGACAGGAAGCTGGAGCTGGGCGGACTCCTGGTAAGGAGGACCGTGCCCACAGACTTTCTGAAAATTGCTGCCTGGGTCATCTCCACATCTGGAAAGCCCAGATAGTCATGAGATGAGCTCAAGAAGCTCTGAAGAGACCCTCAAGACATATCTGAATGGTACCTCATGACTCGCAGTTTGATTCTGCTCCCAGCGTACTATGCAGCAGTAGGTTTGCACTGTATGGTATTCAGGAGATAGCTGCTGCCGCATGAGGTCCTTGTGGCATGTGACTTGTATCGGTTTGTCTGGAGAAAGAGGTGTAGGACAGCAACAGGCCTCTTGCCTTTACAACACCTTTGTCTAAATTAGGCCATGGTACCTCAAAGCAGCTTTAGGAATCACGAGGAGGCACCTAACGTTTACTTAAAACATTATCTGCAGTAACACTGGGGCACTTTTGTAAATCAGTAACTACTTCAGAGCTGGGCCATGACAAAAGCTGTGAAGGCACTACAGGGCTCAACGTGGGAAAGCAGACAGCAGTCACATCCTGCAGGTCCTAGATCCAAAGCCGAACCCCTCAGTTTACTAGGTGGAAGTTTGTTAGATAGCAAAATGTTGAAGCCACTGCAACCACATTTTATGTTTTTAACTAACTGCTTGGTACTTCGAACAGCTTGAAAGGAACAAAACAATTTTCAGCAACAAAGACCTTTGGGGAGTTCTTTCAGAAACAGCATGCAGGCGTTTCAAGTATAGCTTTTTTTCACTGCAGCTTAACATTCACCAGCAATGTCCATGGTACACAGAGCCCACAGTCCAAGTAGTGAAAAGGAAATGTTTCTAAAGTATAAAAGAAAAAGCAAACTCTGTGATAGAAGTCACTGTGTATCCGTCAGATAAGGACTTGGGCCAGCAAGGTGCATGAACTTGGCCAAGAGGTTTTGGTGTGGCGCATATAATGCAACCGTCCTCTGAAGAATAGGACATCTTAGCAATACGAAAGCCGTTGGCAACTGATCCCTTTACACTGAACGCAATTTAATGGAGCCCAGGCTTTTTTAAGCTAATTGTAATCCATATGCTGGGGGATTGCTAACCCATACACAGAATGGAACAAAGTACAACAAACCTCCGCATGAAAAATACTATTGACTAAAAAAGCCTGAAGTGGTAGAAGGGGCAAGCTTTCCACAGAGGACACTGCATCTCCACGCCTTTCAACATTGTTGAGTAATTTTAAGCCAATGTGCCGATCGCCTGGTGAACCCTCTTCAAAAAACAACACTATTTGAAACAAGGAGGCAAATGAAAGCGCTTTTATGTCAGTGGTCCCTGTATATGATGCACGTCACTCACACTGTAGCACAATGTTAGATGAAAAAAGGGCCAGGGAGACAGGATCAATGTGCAGTAAAAACACAGAGAAGGGGCTAAGGCATAACAATTAATGAAGCACAGTACTATATTCTACAGTTCTATTCCAGCTACAACAAGCTACTTTCAGTCTGTGAACCTTCCATATATCCAGTCCACAGAAAACATGAAGGGGGTTTCCAAGGAGAAAGACCTAAAACCCAGTATATAGACATAATTAACAAATCAGATAATAGACAACAATTCATCTATCCAAAAACGAGGAAATAGGAAAAAGTTCATTAATAGAAAAAAGGGTTCTAGAATTTTTTTCATGTATAGAAGAGGGGTTTTGAAATTAATGGTTTGGACACAATAGGAGATTATGGCATGAACCGATGAGAATACGCAAATGTAAAAGGAAATAAAAAATGAACTCAACGGTGTAGAAATAATTCACAAGAGGTAGTGCAAACAAATTAAAAGGAGGCACTGAAATTAAAATCGAAATATTGGCAGATGTTATGAATTAAAAAGGTATTGGTGACAAACATTTATCAATTACCCAGATATGGAATAGTTAATGAGGAATAGGATCATTGGCAGAAGGGAGAGAATGTGTAAATACACAGGTTAAAAAATTTAGACATAAGTGACCAATATGGAAAAATATGGAAATAGCCTAGAAAAACTGAGAAGAAACAGGAGAATCCAAAGCAAAAGAAAGTAAAGAAAAAAAGGTAACTTTCTGGGCAAGGTCTGCCTAATCGCAAGAAGCTTTTGTATTTAAAAGAAAACCCTGAGCACACACATTCAGTTTTTGCAGTTAAGTGTTCAGGACAATCTGCACGCTATCCACTTACTTTCATCTCTTGCTTTCATCCGGGCAATGAAGGAATAACTTTTATTCCTGCGGTAGTTCTCGTAGGGGTCATCGAGGGACACTCCAACGCCTTTATACTGATCCCATTTGTCACGTATATCCCCGCCTTTGATTGGGTCCTGGATTCCTTGTTCTTTAGCGCCTAGCCCACCAGCGCCACTCCAGCCTACAGTGTTGACACGGAAAAGTGGGTTTGTATTTAGTTGAGTAGATGAATTCTGCCATTCCACAAAAAGTCTATGAGTTGGATGGGTGGCACAGTGGTCTATGTTCTTGGTGAACCTCAGGTCAAATTTAGATGGCCACAACTGCGACCGAACTAGGGAGAAAGGCTGTACACTGCATGCAGCAAAGGTCCGTCAGTGTCAAAACGATCACATTCAAGCTAAATCGGGCCCTTACTCTGCTCCATTAAACATCTGTATCCCTTGATCAGAAACCTTACCTGCAGCTTTCCAGCCCTTGGCGAACCCCACCGCTGAACGAGAACCGCTCTCTTTTCAATCAATCAAGTGTTACTTGTATAGCACTGCCTATCACCTTAGACTTAGAGGGTATCCAGGTGCTGTACTACATGTATCAGTCTTTTCTGAGGAGTAGTGGAGCCTGGCCTCCTGCTCATCTATTACAGAGGTTTGAGAACTGCTCACCACTCACAAACTCCATGATGGACTACTTGTCTTGCACTAGAGTTTAGTAGTCGATTCCCATGTAGCGTGCCTAGAGGCCTGATGTACAAGTCACTTTAAAGGACAATGAACTACGGGTTTGGACCAACATGAGACCACACCTCCAACATTTAAAAAGCTTGAAGGAGTCACTGTCACTAGCCCAAAGATGCCTGGTACAATTTATTTAGGGCAATTACAGCCACAAGAACATGGTATATATGCCTAAGTTGTAAATATGATTCACAGATATAACTATTACCATTTGTTTACTTGTAAAAATGCACTTAATGAATAGGAGCGACCAGTTCAGATCACATCTCACCTGTTATATGAGCTCTTAATCCAAAGCACTATCCATCAGAACTTTTAGTACACAGTCTCAACCCCATGAACAGACACACAGGAGGTTATTGCAGTGGGATGCATGGTGCATGCATTACATGTGCGGTACAAAGGAAAGGCCCCGTGACGCAAGGAGTGATATTATTACCATCAAAAGGAGCAGCACTGGTCTCCCTTTGGTGGTAAGGAGGTGTCCCCATGGTGCATGTGTCCTCAACAGACATGCAAAGCATTGCACACTGAATGACCCATGACCCTTCACACGGTAGCGGAGACGGAGCGCACACACACTGCATCTAGTCAATAAAGCATTGTGAGATTCAGAGCTAGCAGTCTAGTCAAGCACTCACCAATTCCCAATCACCTATAGCATGCTAAACATTTCCATCAAGTGAATTGGAGTGTTAACAACCATGATAATCAAACGGAGTAAAGTTGTTACTTCAAATGCAAAAGTGGCAAGTATGCGCCGTGCTAAAGCCCAATGAAGCTCTAAACTTACTTCCGGTAGGGGCTACCTTCTGCCGTGAAACAGGGCTGCAAGCACACACAAAGCCTTGCATAGAACTGGGCCAGAGCATCTCAAGAGTAAATTCAGGTGGTACTCCCCAAAAAGACTGCTATGATCCGCTGCCTCCATTTCAGTGATCATTCCTATAACAAAGCAAACTTCAAGGGGCGGCCACAGTTGGGTCTGTTCCACCTGTAAACTCTGGAGTAGACTGCCCATGCATCTCCAGAGGCAGGCTAACTTTCTCCGCTTTCGTAAGCACTTCAAACCTTGGCTGTTCTCACTTTCCCTATAGCTCTTATTGTCCAGTTTATGATATTAGGTTGGGCGTAGGATAATGTTAGCGCCAAGAAACCATTGGGCATTTGCAGGTGTTAAAAGATTTCAAATCAATTCAAAGCAGGTGCCGCTGCCAGTGAACTGGGAGGCCACCCGCTCGCAGTCACCGCTGTGACTAAGGTGAGGCTGTAGATGCCCCCGGGGGACTTGGCAAAGACAGCATGTCGGAAGGCCAGTATCTACTGCTGACACATCGACTTTCAACATCCAACAGTGAGAACACGTTTGGAAATAGCCTTTAGGTCCCGATGCTGTCTTTTGCTCTCAAGGACGAGCCCCCATTGAAGAAAGAATCACAAACAGCTGGGACACAATTTGAAGGGATGACACATTTGTAATAAAGCCACAATTATGTCAAGCTGCACGGAGCTAACTGGAAACCTGACCAAGAATGACTGTAGGGGCCGGTGCAGCGCTGGAAGCCACAGTGGGTTGAGGAAAGCAGAATGTCTCTTACCCATTTTCACCAACATCTGATGCCCTTTATTTTCTTCTCCAAGTCTATGGTCTGGTATTAGGGGGGCAGAACCTGACCCTAAACCAGGAGCAGACCTAAGATTAAAATGAAAAGGCCTCATCACAACTCCAATCATAGAACAAGACTTTGGGGTGCATTGCTATCGCCCAACCATTCGTCCAAGCACTTAAAAAACATTCCAAAAGAATGGCAGAAGAACGCATTAATAAGGATTGGAGACCATTGTTTTAATAACAGAATTCCCATAGTTAACAACAGAAATCACAAGAAAAGCTCATAAAAAATAGAGTTGATGCAAATATGGCCTGAAACTGTCCACAAACTTCGTTAGAAGGGTCAGGGGATGGGTCTCCCAATATCAGAAATCTCCCAAGAGTGAACAAGTGTATTTACGGGGGAAATTCAATTTAACAGCTGGGACAGCTGACAATCACTGAGGTCAATGATACTTAGGAAGACGCGAATATGTCCAACAAATCGAGGGCTGGCAGCCCTCCAAAATGGGTGCGCTGACACTCACGGTGGAGTGGCACTCCGAGACCTCGACCGACGTCGCCTTCCTGGTGAAGCAGACTTCGACCTGGACCTGGACCTGGACCTAGACCTAGACCTGGAACGGGATCGACTTCGGGATGAGTGCGACTGACTTCTGCTTCTAAAAGAAAACAAATATGATATATTAACCTCCTGTAAACCCAAACAAGACAAGTAAAACATCTTTGCACAACTGTATCTTATTGCACCAAAAATAATGGTAGTCAGTCACTCATGATAATTGGTTAAAGTAAATCATTCACACACGCACATGCAGTACAACACACTAAGTGATATAGAAGGCAGCATGCACCACAAGAAAGTTCATAATCAACCCGCTGTTAGATGAGCAATCAGTGAACACAAAATACATGCTCTGGCTGGACATTCGCCAGTCGTTCTTCTACCGGGGAAATTCTTCAATATGACGACAACTTCAAGAACATGTGAATCTACTTCCTTCACAACCATGGCCGGTCTCCAGGCCAAGAAAGGAAACAAAAGCACGCTGGGAGACCTCGGAAAAAAACTCTCCACTACAGCGGC
Organism: Triturus cristatus; assembly: GCF_964204655.1. Classification (NCBI taxonomy): domain Eukaryota; kingdom Metazoa; phylum Chordata; class Amphibia; order Caudata; family Salamandridae; genus Triturus; species Triturus cristatus. The sequence continues at coordinate 29,921,061 of NC_140595.1, forward strand.
TAGTGATGTGCGAGCAGCCTGGATTCTATTCGACCTTGAAATGAGTGGGTGGCGTATTTGCAACTTCAGAGTCATCTTCCCCTTCCATCATAGATAAGTCATGGAATACAGAAACAGGGTGTCCGGTGACCGATCACTGGGTTTGATCCCCTCGCCCTTACAGTTCCACATGGGTATGCGCCGGCTGGCGGAGATACCTGGATAGCACCAGGTGCTCTTCTAAATATAGGATGACTACATCCAAACCAACACCTGCCTGGGCAAGAAAGGAAAAGGGAGCAGAGACAAAAACCGTCAAATGTCAAGCTACGCACCCCACTGAAAGAGCCAACCCTGCAGCCCTCGCGCTGCTCACAGCAGACTTATAGGGCACTCCTTCACAAGCTCATCAACCCAACTTCGGCTACATGAGAAGGAACCAAATACCCGCTGACCTCACTTTCGGATAACTAAGTTTACAAAGTCAATATACTGCACCTATCCTATATACCCCAGACAGGGCAGATGAGCGCTCTTTTGAAGGCAGGCTTGGAATCCGCAAAGTAGACTACGCCTGGATCCGCAGGACTAACCAGTCAGAATGCACTTGATACTTCAGACTCATGATCACACAAAACCATTCTTAAAAGCAGCTCAGATGCTGCCTTGTGAAATCATCCTTCCAAATCTTTAGCACCCTTAAAGTCTACTGGAGAAACTAGCACGCTGTTGCTGCCACTTTTCATGGTAAGACACAAGTATTAAAGTAAAAAGAAGCAGGAGGGCATGTTCCCAACACACAAGGGCCCTAAACTCCAAAATTCCTGAATCAAAATAGTCACAGTAAACCCAGGAACCTCCTACACACAGACTAGTTCAAACCAACTTTGGATGGAGGCCTCTGCTGGCACTACTAGGCCTCTTTGATGATTCTCTTCTTAATAGTGCAGAAGAGGATGCAGCCAGTCTTCCACTTTGTAAAGTAAGATATACCGAAGTGGCACAACTTGAAAAGTGCAGCCAGCCTTCAGGGTCTCTGCGCTATCGACATATCATTGGAAGTTTATTGCTACCCAAATCAATGACTCTCAGTTTAATCGATCTACGAACAATGACAGGCTGAGCGCACTTACTGGGAACTGAACCTGTGAATACATGGTCACATTATGATCCCTGCAGGTGATGCACATGTTTTTTATTTTACAGAGTTTTATATAGCGCAAACTTGACCCGAATCGGGTATCAGAGCGCACCAGTTGCATTTCATGAGGACACATTCATTTTTGTTAGGCACGGAGCGATTAAGTGATTTGCCCAGAATCATAGGATGTTGAGCATCATTGCCAAGACTCGAACCCAGGTCCCCAGATTCAAGGTTGACCCCCCTAGCCGTTAGGCCAACGCCTCTCCCCTAATTGTTAATCCAACAAGTCAACAGACTCGGAGATGTGACCACTGTAGGTCAGACAAACTGTGCTATAAACACACACTTATTACTGTGTGAGTGGCATTTCCCTTTGACTGATAAATAAACCTAACTGCATGACCATGGTACGACGGAAGCACATTATTGAGGTTGCTGGTAGTGTTAGGCCCGTAATGTGCAAGGTACACCTGGCACACTGTTATGCAACGTCCCTTCTCCATTGCTCAGGTCTCTGTAATGTGGTATTTTTCCAATTAATAAAATCTGCTCAGTCAGTCTCTTTTCATGCTTGATCACAACATAACTGTCCTGTCTCAATGGACTTAACCATCAGTGGCATATAGCAGCAGTTTGCTTCGTGCATCATGTGGGACGGATTCCAAGTCAATGCACAGAAATACCAATATTTTAAAATAAGTTGAAACCGCAGTCTGGATACAATGGTGGGGCGTCTCTTTGACAGAGATAGGTTAAGTAGAAACAACACAATTGACAGACACTGGACAAACATAACGCTTGGCGACCATGACTGGTTGATCATAAACACCACAGCCGCACAACGTGGTGCACAGTCATCAAAAGCGCAACTGGCCACTAACATGATAGAAATGCACTTCACAAATGCTGATAACATAGCAGGTAAAATGTGGACTAGAAGGCAAGCACTGCTCGTTAGTATGCAAGAAGTGCATGAAGGTGCAGAATAGTATTAGCATAGCTGAGGGCAAACGTTGTCAAGGAACAGGAACAAACAGACACAAGAAGAAATGTCAAGAAAAATACAGGAACGCCACAGAGTAACTTTACTTTGCTCAAGGTAATACAAAACAAATCTGAGAACCTTTAACTTCCAAGAAAGCAACTCCCCTCAGCCTAGCAGTGACATTGTTGCCGTACTCTGGAACCATAGCGGAGCTCAAAAAAAGGTAGGTAGATGCGAGACAATGTTCAGCAAGCACCAACCTATTCAGCACACACCCTTGTTGTCAAGGCGACAACATCAACATGGTAAATAAAGAGTGGCAGACAGTAAAAAAAAAAAACTGCTACTGTGTCTCCTGTAATGCAATATTTATCCACAGAGCATTTAACTAAATTCTGAACACACACAATCAGAGACAAATGGCAGAAAGATGTAGGTGAGTTAGAAGACTCGAACTGGCAGGAGGCATTGGCATCACTGAGGGAGGTAGCGATACCATCTAGGCTGCGCCTCGTCCAACTTAAGATACTTCACAGGATCTATTACACTAGAGTCACGCTACATAAGATGGGTAAGATTGAAAGCCACCTATGTCTGCGAAAATGTGGGGCCATAGGTACATTTTCCCACACGATATGGGGATGCGCAGAAATAGTGACATACTGGGAAATAGTGATGTCCACTATCACAAGAGTGAGCGGGAACCCTGTACCACTGGAACCCAAGCATTGCCTGCTATGGGAACCAACAGACCCTAATTTAGCGGCGCAGACATGGGCGACACTGGGTATGATGTTAGCCAAAAGAAATATAGCCAGACACTGGGGGACACGCAACACTCCAACTGTGGCAGAATGGTGCAATGATCTAGATAGGGCCATGATGGCAGAAAGAACGGTCTACCTACATAGAGGATGCCCCCAAAAATGGGAACGGCTATGGGGACAATGGAACACTTTCAGGGGTGGGATATGCACGGTACCTACAATTGACTCCTCAGTGGAAGACAGTTAACGAGGAAAAAGGTGGCGGAAAAACGTGATCAATAACTATGCAAATGTGATAATGATGGCTGTAATGCTGAAAAACGCTATGATCAAATATGTATAAGACCTTATTGTTTGACAAGAACTCAACAGTAAGATATGTACCAGTGGATATTAATAAAAACAGTTTGTAATTAAAAATAAAAATCTGAATAAACACAGGTGCACATCCATCCATTCACTGCACAGAGCCCATACACAACCTCGCTTACTACAACATGGAAGAAAATGTGCCGCTCATACCTGGACCTAGACCTGGAATAGGACCTTGAACGGGAACGGGACCTTGACCTGGAGTACGAGCCGGATGACTTGGAAGATCCTGAACTGGACCGTGAAGAAGTGCGGCCTCTGCTCTTCGACCGGCTACGGGATCTGGATGGTGCTCTTAGACAGGAAAACAGAGCATATGGCACAATATTACAACCAGATGCACAGCGCAGACAAGAAAGGTTACACAAAACCTCCACACATCGTTCACACTCAGTGGTTAGTCGAGGAGCCATGTAGAAACTCTGTCCCTCTGCCTTGTGGCTTACTTCCTGTTATTATGGAATTGCAAATGTTGGCGATTTATTCAATGAAGGAAAAGTTCAGTGCATTAAACGAAAACTTACAACACAGGATGATGATGAAACTTTGGCAACATTGCAACCTAAATAAGTTTACTGTCTTAACATGCGAGTTAGGCTGTAGTAACTGGAATAACACTTCAATTTTACCTGTTTCTCTTCACCTGCCCCCTCCGGCGTCTTGCTCTCATCTTCGCTCTGAAGAATTCGTAAAGCCCATTCTGCTCCCACCCTTCACTGCAAGAAGAAAAATTCTAAAAATGGTTGCTCTTAATAAAAAGATATGAACAAAATATTTATATATGCTCACGGAGTAGTTCATGACGAAAATATTTTCTCTGATATTATATAAGGTTTAACATTTCAGGTAGTTCACCGAACTTGCTGCCATGTAACCAGCTGTGCAACATATATTATATGGACATGGCAGACAGGATCATGAAAACATACCCGCTATCTTTAAAATGCCTGTAGCAGTTCAGTCTGGTTTCCTATACTGAGCAGCATGACAACTCTTTAGTACAATACAAAGCAGTGCTCCCTAAATTACAACACTGTGACGTTACCACAAAGTGAACAATCTGTATTAACTTAATGAAAGAGAATTAATAAAAGTGCTAGACATCACAGTTGTGTCGCTGGGATGAAGAGGTACTTTATTTGAGAAGAAAACCGGTTTAGTTCAACGGTGGGTAATGTTGAAGTCACACCAACATTTCCATAAGTCGAGCTAATGCAGCCGCTAAAGAGCATCACAACTAGGTGGAGCCAAATTACAACAAAGGGCAGAAAAGCAGTCTTTGATTAGTGCATGGGGATATATGGCTTACAGCACCAAAAATCCTTGCACAATTCCAGCGTGCATGGTACGGTACCAAGGCATGAAACGTGAGGGCAGAAGCCAGCAGGTATCTCAATACTAGTAAACAAGAGAGTACATGTTGTACACCAGAGCGCACAAGAAAATTTTATAACTACCTATTCCTAGGACGATCGTGAGATGGCGGGCTATAAAATGCCTCTACTGCAGCCAACAACCTCTCGCTGGGCGGCATCGGGGGAGGGAGGCGGATATCTTTGGGGTCCAGATATTTATAGTCGTGGTCTTCAAGCTGTGGAGAAGGAAACAAAAGATGACAAAAAAGAAGCTGAGCAGGGTCCAAGAAGAGTTCAGGTTTCACTTTCACAATATATGGCAGAAATAGCTTTTTTATTATTAATGCATGGGTCCTTCAAACCATGCTATTTTATTATTTTAGTATTTGATCAAAGTTGATGCAAAATCAGAAATAAGAGATTGTACAAATATTGTATTTCCCCAAATACAATGTTTACACTTGAAAGAATGGTGGATATTGACATCATGTTGAGCAGAGTTGACTGCGTACATGGTCAGCAATTATTTGACTTTTACTACATAAATATCTTACTTTGTTATGAAGTCTTTGCTCTCTGCTTCTTTATCATTCCTAATTTCTTTGTCTATGTTTCCATTAGTTTTATTTAGCAGTTACCGAACTGGACATGTAGGACGCGAGACATTGTTGCTAATGCTTTCTAGTAAATATTTCGAGAGGTCTATTGCTGCGACCAGACAGTGTTAAAGTTCTCCAGACCGAAATCAAAACTCTCAACGATGCAAGAATATGTTCATAATAAGATATAACTGTTTAGAATTCTTCAGGCGCAATCATTTCCCTTCAGCCAGTGTGCTTGTTTTCAAACCAACATATGTAACTAAGCTAGCAAAGACAGGACAGTGACTGAGAGCAGGTAATGCCCACAACTGTTGACCATTTTTAAAGGAATTCCAGTTTTATAAAATTACTTCAAGAGCTCACATTTGTTAAGGAAAAAACATCGCTCTACTGGACTGAACTTCAAAAAAGATATTTCTCAATCTGCTGGCACGGCAACCTCAAGAGCATAAACAGAGTTGACTGAGTGAAGAAGAACAATAGAGGTCATGATAAAACGTGCAAGTCACAAACACTGGAATTCAAAGTCGTTTAATACTTTTGTCACAAAACCTGCATATGTGAAGGAGTTCTATCATTTGAGGACCTGGGCTACCACAATTAGTTCTGCCAGACAGAGGTACACAAACGTTCCCTTCCTTTTCTAAGCCAATCTGATTTAATGGATCAACTCAAACAGAAGATACTGAAGAACAGAAGCAGGAGAAACATCAGATCTCTGTGCTTCTCTCCCCTCTTGTAGGAGAAGTAAAATATATCTCCTGTTAGGGCATTCTAAAACTGAACAAAATGGCTGCAATTTTATAAACAAAGATATAGCTTAAAGTATTTCAGCAAGATAGGTTAAATATCACATTATTAAAGCTGAAAAAAATTAATGGTGCAATCTTGTAAAGCAGTGGGAAGTAGCGTTAAAATACAAGCCACCAGACAGATGATATCACTGGATCATAATGTACACAAGCACACATTATCTACTGGCGGTCGCCAGTAGATAGTTATAGTTAGGACCGTGTTTCCATAGGAAATCCGCAACATTCTATTTTGAATAACTTTGGCGCCGATTGACGAATCCTCGCGAAATTCTCAAAATAGGTGGGGCGCTCCGCTCTTTCCCTGAAAGTCTCGGGGGGATTCGTCAAGCGGGGGCTGAGAAAAAGGGGGGGTCCCAAAACGCGTTTTCCCCATGCATTTTTCCATAGGACCTTTAGTCCGAGCTACAGCCTGAACGGCTGAACAGAATTACTTGAGATTTGGCAGAGAGGTAGCCCTCAGGTCAGGGATGTGCCTTTTGAAGGTCTCGTGTAAATCTGTTCAGTATTTCCTGAGAAAATAGCATTTAAATCAATATATATATCTATAGGCGCGCTCCGAGCGCGTACCGTAAGCTTACCGTACGCGCACGCCGCCGTGCGCGAGCGCGATTCTGATTGGTTGTTAGATCTTAGTAAACATTCAAATCGGTCGAAACCAGGAAGTGTCGGCCGCCATTTTGTCTCTCGCAGTCTGAGGGAGTGAAAAACAAAGGTGGATAACGTGTAAAGGGGGCAGGCTGGACAGTTCCTGACCCCCTAGCCTTGGTCAGGGGGTCCCAGAAGGACCCCCAAGGGCAAAAATGTATTTTAAATTTTTTATGAAAAATCGCGGAGTGCGCGTAGCGTACGCGCACGGTAGAAACGGAAAAATTACGCGAACTACGTAACGTGGGCGCTTGGTGCGCGAAGCGCACCGAGCGCCTACAGCGCGCTTGGTGCGCGCAGCGCACCGCGCGCGCACAGTACGCGCACGGTGAAAAACCTTAAAATAAATAAATAAATACATAACTTAGCATTTAAAAAACCGTACAAATTCACTGAAAAAAACATAGGTTTCACACACGTTATAGTTAGGAATTAGCATTTAAAAAACCTTGCAAATTCACTTAAAAAAACCATAGGTTTCACACATGTTATAGTTAGCTGGGCATTTCACTCGTGAAAAACCAATGAAATTCCCCCGTTATATATAGGGGAGGAGCCTAGCCGGCAACAGAGATGGCCGCCTGAGCCCTCGGCTCCGCCGACTCGTCCGCTTCCCTCCCGTACCGCTTCCTCTCCTGATTGCTGAATTGTGCCTGTTGTGCGGTAACGGGTAGGGGAGGCGACGCTGCATCCGATGGTGGGCTCCCCGTCGTCCCTCCTGCACCGGGGGTGAAGAAACGCCCTGAATTCCCGCAGACGCCTACGGAGTGGGTCCGGTCCTTTGTTCTCGGCGGCGTCCGGCTGGAGGGCAACAACAGCGGCCATTACAGGAGAATCTGAAACCGCCGGCGAGACGCGACAGGCCACCGAGATTCCCAGAAGTAGCGCAACAGTTTCTTTTGGAGTCTCGCCGCTACGCTGCTTTACCACCGCCGATGCAACAAATGTATCCCCCCTGTTGGAAGTTCCTCTTTGATCTCTCGCTACGAAGTGTAATGGAAGGGGCCATCTTTATTGAGTGATCGGCGCTTATATACGGCGCCTGGTTGGACCGTCACTGTGCTGTCCCTGTGCGTGGCGCTGGGCTGGAGGTTGCTGCCCTGTCCCTGTGGTTTGGCGCTGTCTCTCTGGGAGCTGACCTACTAAACGACGCCTGGCCATGTCTGCTAAAAACTGGGCTCGAGGGTCGCCACACGCTTGCGGATTCCGGGGACAGGGAGCTGGCATCTCTTCCTCTCACGCTATGCCCGTGAGTATCGGCGACGTCCTGGAAGCTTTGGCTGCTATGCGCGCTGCTTTTTGTTCCAGCGCCCGTGACCTGGAGCGCCGGCTGGACGACGCTGTGCCCGTTCTCTCCGTGGCTGACCGGACGGGCGGCTGTGCGCGGAGCGGATCGCCGAGCCCAGGACTCGGCAGTCGTGTGCAGCCTCTCCGGGGAGACGTAGAGGAACTGATTGTGAGTGAACTTAACATCACCGCCGCTCGGACTGTCGCAACTATGGAGGACACAGTGCATTCTATATTTGGACGGAACCTAGAGGTTCGCCGTCGGATGCCAGGACTACCACCGCCAGCGGGTATTGCTGACAAGATCGCTCTGCTTACTTTGAACATGTTGCCCGGGAGTGAGTTGCCCAATTTTGGTGGACTATCACTGTACGCCTACCCGTACTGCACTCTTGGGGATAACACTGTCCTGCTTTGGATGGCGATTACTGGCTGTTGCCTTCTCTCTGGGTGTTCACATCGGATGCTCTTCCTACTCTATGGGGCTACGCCGCAACTGCATTATGCTGGCGCACTGGCACGTAGGGGTCAGGGTTGAGTTTGTCTTTTTCTTGCCCTGATACCGGTAACTACATTCCTGGGACTGTGCTGGACTGACGAGAACGCTGGACTTTGGGTATGGTTTGCATGGGGGTCCGGGAGGTGATGGCCGGATACACTTCTGTTGTTTTTTTTCTTTTGTTCTCTTGGGTTGGCCCTCCTCCGTTGATAAATGTTTTGCACCGTTCTTGTGGGTGGGGCAGCCGGGGAACTAGTTTTCTCTGAGTGACCGGGACATGTATCGGTGGTGCTAGAAGACTATTGCGGGGGCTTACGCTTATCAATCATGGCTTGAAGATTCCTTGTTGATATTTTGGATGTTTCGGTTGGGTGTTGCTGCCTTACTTACCCTGCGCGCTGCTGCTGTGACCCCAGTTCTCTCGTCACACCGGGCATGTTATTACTATTGGGTGTTAGACTACTGTTGCTATTATGGGTGCGAGATGGCGGAGCTGGGGGACGAATAGTGGGCTCCTCCCCACCTTTCTCAATTTTATGAGAGTTTTTCGGATTCTCTCTTTTTCTTACTTTCTATATTTCGGGACTCCTTTTCTTGGGCGACAGGCACACTGCTAGGGGGGGAAAGGCCGTAGCCAGCTGCAGGGGTGCAGGGTGGGGGGCACTTGGGGGGTGAGGTTGCTTTCTTTTTTGTTTTTCCTTTTTGTTCTATGGGCCTTCTATTCTTTGTCCTTTTTCCTTCCCTGGGGTTCAGACGTTCCTTTCTGGGTGCCACGCAGCGACTCTGGTGTTTTCTACTGCTATAAGATTATTTATCCTGATTGTTTAACACCAGTATTGACTTGTTGTGCTACGATATCCTGCTTATGTCTATCCTACAAGGAAAACTTTTAAAACTAGACCTCAGTCCTTCTGTAATGTATCCTCCGTGTTTTCAGTAAGTTGTAATGTACCGTATGTGTGAGCCCCCCCGGGCTCCTTGTTGACTTGTATTTGCCCTTTTCTATCAATAAAGGTCTTCAAAAAAAAAAAAAAAAAAAAAAAAAAAAAAGAAATTCCCCCGTTATAGTTAGTGCAGGCAACTATAACTCACGCAACCGCAATCCTCTGCTGATGACGTCAGATATTACATCACTGATGACATATGTGTTTTTCTGAAAAAAAAATATTTGAAATATATGTATAGCTAACAATTAATGGAAGACGACATGGGTAAAAAAGTGTCTAAATACAGTATTAGCATCAACAGAGGATTGCGGTCGCGTGAGTTATAGTTGCCTGCACTAACTATAACGGGGGAATTTCATTGGTTTTTCACGAGTTAAATGCCCAGCTAACTATAACGTGTGAAACCTATGGTTTTTTAAGTGAATTTGCAAGGTTTTTTAAATGCTAATTCCTAACTATAACGTGTGTGAAACCTATGGTTTTTTCAGTGAATATTAAATATGCATCAAATGTCTTGAACCGAAGACAGCTTAGAACTACTAAAACAATTTTTCGATTATCTATGCATTTACCAGGGACTGCTAAAGATATTTTATGCAAACCAGAAGATCTGGAAAAAGATACACTTTCCAGGACTAAAGAAAAAATAGCACAATGCAAGGGTTGGATGACTATGTGCCAAATCATTGAGAAGATAAACCGAGGAAAAATATTAACTATTAACTTTGAAAGAAGTGATCTATAACAAATCCTACGAGTATTATTATCCTACCAGCCACTAAGCAGAGATATAGCAGTGTAAAACCTGAAAAATAAAAAGCTGTGTTCAAACTTCTGGCTACAGCACGGAGTCCAAAACATAAGCTATTGTGAGCGTAATCACCTACACCCTCTGCACAATTCAAAACGTGAAAATATTTTTAAAAACGCATTGTGTAACATCCGAATATAGGTCTCTAACCCTATTTTCCATCACATCCCAATTGCTATTATACGTTCTTGCAAGCAATCTTAAAAAGAACTGTTACCCAAATCATTAATGCTTCCATTTGGTGACCTTCCTACTGGACAACAAAAACATAAGGGGAAAATGTGGACATTTCTCTGCACCAGCTGCTTCCCAAGTGCTTTGGAGTTTCGCAATGGTCCAACACCTTGATCTGATGATGGAACATGGAGCTGGAGTTACTTATATTGGGTACATCTGCTGATCTCATTCTCTCTGCATTTCAGCAAGATAGGGTAAATATCACATTATTAAAGCTGAAAAAAATTAATGGTGCAATCTTGTAAAGCAGTGGGAAGTAGCGTTAAAATACAAGCCACCGGACAGATGACACCTTAATATGGATATCACTGGATCATAATGTACACAAGCACACATTATCTACTGGCGGTCGCCAGTAGATAGTTATAGTTAGGACCGTGTTTCCATAGGAAATCCGCAACATTCTATTTTGAATAACTTTGGCGCCGATTGACGAATCCTCGCGAAATTCTCAAAATAGGTGGGGCGCTCCGCTCCTTCCCTGAAAGTCTCGGGGGGGGATTCGTCAAGCGGGGGCTGAGAAAAAGGGGGGGTCCCAAAACGCGTTTTCCCCATGCATTTTTCCATAGGACCTTTAGTCCGAGCTACAGCCCGAACGGCTGAACAGAATTACTTGAAATTTGGCAGAGAGGTAGCCCTCAGGTCAGGGATGTGCCTTTTGAAGGTCTCATGTAAATCTGTTCAGTATTTCCTGAGAAAATAGCATTAAAAATCAATATATATATCTATAGGCGCGCTCCGAGCGCGTACCGTAAGCTTACCGTACGCGCACGCCGCCGTGCGCGAGCGCGATTCTGATTGGTTGTTAGATCTTAGTAAACATTCAAATCGGTCGAAACCAGGAAGTGTCGGCCGCCATTTTGCCTCTCGCAGTCTGAGGGGGTGAAAAACAAAAGGTGGATAACGTGTAAAGGGGGCAGGCTGGACAGTTCCTGACCCCCTAGCCTTGGTCAGGGGGTCCCAGAAGGACCCCCAAGGGCAAAAATGTATTTTAAATTTTTTATGAAAAATCGCGGAGTGCGCGTAGCGTACGCGCACGGTAGAAACGGAAAAATTACGCGAACTACGTAACGTGGGCGCTTGGTGCGCGAAGTGCACCGAGCGCCCACAGCGCGCGCACGGTGCGCGCAGCGCACCGCGCGCGCACAGTACGCGCACGGTGAAAAACCTTAAAATAAATAAATACATAACTTAGCATTTAAAAAACCGTACAAATTCACTGAAAAAACCATAGGTTTCACACACGTTATAGTTAGGAATTAGCATTTAAAAAACCTTGCAAATTCATTTAAAAAACCATAGGTTTCACACATGTTATAGTTAGCTGGGCATTTCACTCGTGAAAAACCAATGAAATTCCCCCGTTATAGTTAGTGCAGGCAACTATAACTCACGCAACCGCAATCCTCTGCTGATGACGTCAGATATTACATCACTGATGACATATGTGTTTTTCTGAAAAAAAAAATATTTGAAATATATGTATAGCTAACAATTAATGGAAGACGACATGGGTAAAAAAGTGTCTAAATACAGTATTAGCATCAACAGAGGATTGCGGTCGCGTGAGTTATAGTTGCCTGCACTAACTATAACGGGGGAATTTCATTGGTTTTTCACGAGTTAAATGCACAGCTAACTATAACATGTGTGAAACCTATGGTTTTTTAAGTGAATTTGCAAGGTTTTTTAAATGCTAATTCCTAACTATAACGTGTGTGAAACCTATGTTTTTTTCAGTGAATATTAAATATGCATCAAATGTCTTGAACCGAAGACAGCTTAGAATTACTAAAACAATTTTTCGATTATCTATGCATTTACCAGGGACTGCTAAAGATATTTTATGCAAACCAGAAGGTCTGGAAAAAGATACACTTTCCAGGACTAAAGAAAAAATAGCACAATGCAAGGGTTGGATGACTATGTGCCAAATCATTGAGAAGATAAACCGAGGAAAAATATTAACTATTAACTTTGAAAGAAGTGATCTATAACAAATCCTACGAGTATTATTATCCTACCAGCCACTAAGCAGAGATATAGCAGTGTAAAACCTGAAAAATAAAAAGCTGTGTTCAAACTTCTGGCTACAGCACGGAGTCCAAAACATAAGCTATTGTGAGCGTAATCACCTACACCCTCTGCACAATTCAAAACGTGAAAATATTTTTAAAAACGCATTGTGTAACATCCGAATATAGGTCTCTAACCTTATTTTCCATCACATCCCAATTGCTATTATACGTTCTTGCAAGCAATCTTAAAAAGAACTGTGAGAAGTTGGCCTGGTATATGATGCTCACTAGTTAAAGTGATCACCTTGTACCATGCCAAGCAACCCTTATGGTGTGGTTGTAAGTCAACCTTTTCGGACTAGCTGCCCTAGTGGTAGCGTAGGCTAAGCAGTCTTTGAGGCTAAACTCGTGAAGCGTGTTAAGCCAGCTGTTTTACCAAATGTAACCCCCTTTTATACCAATGAAAGGACACCACACAGATATATATTCAAAATATATATGTATTTATTTCTCAAAGTAACCCCTAGTCTCTTTATGAGCACAGGAGCACAAATCGTCAAACAAGATTACAGTAGAATACACAGAAGTTGCACTTTATATGGATAGGCCCTGGTGGCCGCTCAAACCATATACTAAAATAGTGGTATAAGTACCACGAACAGAAAAGGGAAAAGGCCTAGGGCCTCTACAATCGCTGGGCCTACAAGGAGCTAACGTCAGTTAGTGACCAGGAGGTCCACGGGTGGCGTGTGCAGAGCAAATAGTCACACGCGTGCTCCCATAGGTTTCAATGGGTGCGTAAAAAGTACAAAGTTACTGCAAAGAGGATCTTCCGGATGGACTAGGAACTCAAGATTTGGAACACAGGCACTAGAGATGTAATACTACACTTGGGCACAGGTGTGCCAGCTTTACCTCACCCACAGGAAGCGGGTGCATAGGCCTCGAAGTGCGTCGGGTTTCTTCTATCTGTTCCGTGGAGCTTGAAGACAAAGATGCTGCAGGCGGTCGGTCCGGGAGAGATGCAGTGGATCCAAGAGTGGATCGGAGATGTTGAAGACCTGTAAGCAGAGGGGACAGTGTTCACAGTCACTAGCCAGTGACCAGCGTGGCACCAGGTGGGTACCAGACAATGTCGGGTGCAAACAGGAAGAAAGGTGTAGCTTGTCTCTGCAGCCACGTGGTCCCTGGAGGTCGACGACGTCCAGGAGTCGGTTCACGAGCTGTCCCACGCAGGCTCTCGCTGTCGGCGACTTGATCGAAGCAAACAAGCCTTGGCAAAAGCAATTGTTGTAGGAGATGAAATAAGCTGATGGTTCTGACCAGCAAGGTCAGAAGGACTGCTCCTTTGGAGGGGAGCAAGGGCCAGTCTGGAGCAACCAGACCAGCGGTGTATTTCTTGAAGTTCGTCGCCAAGATGGCTACTAGCCAGCGGGCCAGCAACCGGTTAGGCGCGTCGAGTGGCAAAATGCAGAAGGGCCCCACGCAGATCGTGGAGATGCTGGAGGGCTCACCTTTGGTGCAGATGCTGCTCGGGTGTTGGGCTTCTCAGATCCCAAAGCACAACTTGGAGGGAGCCTCGGTTGTTGCACTTGTCAGCTTGTCGTGGTCGTTTCAAGATGGCTGGCTCCACGTGTCTCGGTGCCTCCACGGGTCTCCTCTTTTCAGGGACTGTGGATCGGGCGGTGAGAGGTCTGGAGGTCCAGGTCTTGTCAGTCTCTGGGCTCGGGCTCCGGCGGGAGGCGGCGGCAAAGCAGACGTTGATTCGCTGGATGGTGCTTGCGTTAGCAAGGTGGTCACTCCCTGACCACAGGGGAGATTTGCTTCAGTCCTCTGTGCAGCAGAGCGTCGAAGTTCCCGTCTTCTTCTTAGTGTTAAGTTGATTCCAGGATGTCTGAAGTCTTAGGACACAGCTCCTACCTTTAAGCGGATTCTAGGGGCCGGACTACCTGCTAGGTCCCTCCCTATGGGTGGGACCAGGAAGGGGGGTGGTTACACCCCCAATCCTTTGTCCAGCTCGCCCCAGGCCCGGGACTGGTGTGCCCCAGGACCGGTTTGAACTGGCATATGCACCGAGGCTCCTTGTGAGCCACAGGCATGTCTGGTTTCTTTCAAGCCCTACCTGACCAATACACAAAATCCTGTCTGGGGTGGTGCACGCACCTCCCCTGGCAGGAAACCCTTTGTCCACACCTCCCAAGCTGGAAGGACTCCCAGCAGCAGGAGGGCAGACTTGTGTCTGTGGTGGCAGCATCCATTTTGTGGAGCTGAGGCTATGTCTGATTTTACCCGGGTTTCAGGTACTGTACATGTCGTGTCCCTCTAGAAGGGTGGAATGCTAACCCCGTCGCCAGAATTGGCGAGGAGTTAGTATTCCAATTCGTATGACACCTTACTCGACATGTTTTGATAAAGCCAAACCAAAGATAGCATTTAACCGCGAGGTTCATAATGCACTTAAGAGTATATGGTATGACGATATCTGGAAACAGTAGAAGGAAGTTGTTCCGACCACTGCAGACAGGCCCAGCTCATGCCAGAGCACCATCTCACATGGAACCAAGCACTCTGCCTTCAGGATTGTTAAGGCCTGCCATAGGAGTGACTTATAGGTTACCAGGTGTCCCATTTAAGGTTAGGTATAGGTATACTACACCTAAGTAAGAGGTGATTACACCAACTTACCCCAGCTGAGTGATCAGCCAGTTGTGTCAAATTGTTAGGCCAAGCCTGGGGTGGCATAATACATGCTTCAGCCCCTGGCAGGCCTTGGGTACACCAATGCCCTGGGTACCTAGTGTACACTGGTACAGGGGCTGACAGGGTGATCCACTTCCAATTGGTTATGCACCTAGGGTGCATAGTTTTAATTTAGTAGAGAGAACAGCAGGCTGGGGGTCTGATTGGCAGGCCCACAGCCTCAATATGTCAAAAACCAGTGAAGCAAAAAGCAAAAATTTGGGGTGACCATAGGATAGCAGACCCTACTCTCCTACAAGAACTGTTACCCAAATCATTAATGCTTCCATTTGGTGACCTTCCTACTGGACAACAAAAACATAAGGGGAAAATGTGGACATTTCTCTGCACCAGCTGCTTCCCAAGTGCTTTGGAGTTTCGCAATGGTCCAACACCTTGATCTGATGATGGAACATGGAGCTGGAGTTACTTATATTGGGTACATCTGCTGATCTCATTCTCTCTGCAGGATCCCAGAGGTCATCATGGAAAATAATTGATTGCATTTTAATCTTAGATATTCCCTAGTCTTGAATTTAGATCTCTCCATCTCTCTCTTCCACACACACATCTTTGGAGCTGGACCCTACAGGGCCTGTGCACACAGGATGACATTTTTAAAATCGTGCTCTATATCAGTATTAGATCTTTATTTGCCTGGTCATAAAATCGATTATTATCCAAATTAACGCAATACTATTTTTCTCCGCTTTCAATGAAAATCTATAAAGCCAATATTACTGTTCACTCATTGCCTGCATCCTTTACATTTCTGTCTGTATGGTGGTTAGGCAATTTTATACCATTTTCTGAATAGCCCACCGTCTGTGCGAGTCTTTATGCACTGTCAGACATTTTCAATTCTTACATTCATCAATTTAATAGTCTGTGGTGTAATTTCTGCTAGGCATGCGCTGATCTAACACCTGGATGCCTCCTGACTGACGACTAGCACGTAAAACCCATCAACTGCACAGGAGTCAGATGGGTTTTTAGGCTGAAGCAATACCACTGGGACCTCTTAGATTTCAAATTAGAAAGACCGGCCACAGCTAACCCCATTTTACTCCAAGGTGTCAGGCTTGTGAGTGCACAGAGTCACTAATGGGACCACACAAGTCCAGTTAGTAAAGAACAAAGGTGTGATGAGAGGGACTGGCCAGGGTTAGGCAACACATTTGTAAGGAAATCAAACATTTAACATTTTAAGAACTATGGTGCTTTCGATGGCTATCTATAATTAATTTTGACAACTTTTCACAAGTTCCAAACTAAGTGGCATCAAGCTCCTCAAGAATGACTTTCAAAAATGCTAAAAGAAAATCAAATTTGCTGCATTTTACCTTTACGAGTGGGGCCATGAGTCCTGCAGGCAGGTCAAAGTACGGCACGTTTGGGACCAGGCTGGGGTCATCATGGTTCACATGAGGAGGCCCTGGTCGTCGTGCATGAGGGGGCTGCCCGTTGAAGCCATGAGGTGCAGGCGGAAATTCAGGATGCGGGGGACCACCCCAAGGAGGGTGCTCCACAGGATGCGGCATCCTGTGTCCTTGATGATGGTGAGGTGGTCCAAGATCTGTAACACAAGGGTGGTAGAAAGGCATTATACATTGATGCCTATGATGAGTTGAGAAAGTGGACACAGAAGAAAACCATCAATGGACCAACAAGCTCATGATGTTGCTGCAAATTTCAAATGCTGAAACAAATGTTGCTTATAATGTTATGACAGCAATTTAGGATGTAGTACATTGGTTTTAGAAGCTTTTGTGGAATTGGAGATATTGCTTATGTGAAGGCCCTACAGAGTATGACACTGCTGATACATTGTATTGCTGTTCTTGTTTGAGGTTTTCCTCTCTCATGAGATTATTCAAAGGTGTAGTGCATGGATGATGGGTTAATGACTGGAACCCGTGCATGCACGGAGCTTCAATACTCATACGAGAGCTTGTGCTGGCTACTTTAGGTGTAGATTGACCCCCCACTGGTTGTGAAAAAAAAGCATGCATGTGAAAGGAGATCTTGTCACTTGGCATTTGGGGTAGTCTGTGATGATACTGTACTGTGTGAATTAGATGTGGTGGGTGCCTGTTGGACTTGGCCCTTTTTGCAGGGTCATCCCTGAACTTTTTGCCTTCCTCCTGTATTTTTTCTGACCTGTTTTTGTTGGTTTTATGACTCTGGGCACTTTACCACTGCTGATCAGTGCTAAAGTGCATATGCTCTCCCTTGTAAAGATGTATGGATTAGTGACTCCATGATTGGCTTATTTGGTCTTGCCCGAGGTGCAATCTGGAGAATGCAGGGTTTTTGCACATGTTTTGGGATTGCCTGCATCTGGGAGGGTTCTGGAGAGAGGTAACGACTAGATTGTCGGACACAACGGAGCACGACATAGTGTTGACAACAGGGTGCTGTCTCCTGCACTGGTTCTCCCACACTGCCGCCAGGAACAAGGTCACTAGCAGGTTTATAGACTTGGGGTTGATGTTGGTCAAAAGGGAACTCACTAGCCATTGGAAGGCGAAACATGCCCCTAGTGTACTACGAAGGACGAGGGAACTTATAAAATGGGCTGACTGTGAAGGGATCTTTAGACTACAGCTGGCCCAGAGAACTGGGAGCGAAAAGACACTGGAGGCGGCAAGAGCATGAGTGGCATTAGTGGAGATACTGAAACAGCAGAGCGAAGACAACGACGTACCCCCTGACGATGAGGGCCCTGACGTGGGTGACTGAGAAAGTGTTTTACTGGGCGACCTGGACTGCTGCTCTCGAGTGCAGACTGCCAAGTGGAGCCCCTGGCCTGCAGGACCCAGTGGTGGAACTGCAGCATCGAGATTAAAGTGCCTGCCGCGGTGTTGATCTGACCAGCATTATAATGCAAGACATCCAGCGAATAAGCGACATGCCTGGGGGGAGGGTGGATTTGGGGGGGGGGGGGAGAATGGGGGTTATTTTTCTTGGTTTAAGAAGTTAACTGAGGAGCAGAACAAGGCGATGGTGACTTCCAACGTAATGAGGTACTGAGTGCTACAGACCTGGAGACCCTAGGCCACTCTAGATGTACCAAATAAAAAAAAAATGTTTTAAGCTGGCACAGGAATAACACCTTCATGTGAAATGCCAACCTGAGAATGGTGTATAACTCTGCAGTTAGCTGTACTTGGGTTTAGATTGCCTATACAATGCTGTATCCGTGATGCTACTGATTGTTCTATCTTGTCAGACCCTAGTACAGTGCACTGCGTGTGCCCAGGGCGTGTAAATCAAATGCTGCTGGTGGGCTTGCAGCACTGTTTCTGCCACCCACCGGAGCAGCGTGTAAAGTGTGTCTCAGGCCTGCCATTGCAGAGCCTGTGTGCAGTCTGGTACTGCCATGTTGACTTGGCAAGTGCACCCAATTGCCAGTCCCTAAACCTTCCCTTTTCTACATGTTAGCCACCCCTAAGGTAGGTCCAAGGGAGGGTGCATTGTATGTAAAGGGTAGGACATGCCCTGATGTGTGTGGCATGTCCTGATAGTGAATTACAGCCATTTTCGTTTTTCACTATTGCAGGGCTACCTGTCCCCATAGGCCAGAATGGGCAGTTTGATTATAACACCTTATAATCCTAACTGACCCAGGGAACATGGTAGAAATTCGAGTTTAGTATGCCTGAACTCAGAATGATAAAATACATCTTTTAGTTAAGTTGGTTTTAACTTTCTTTGTTTGAAAATACCACTTTTAGAAAGTGGGTATTTTCTTACCCAAGCCTGCCTCTGCTAGGTTGTGTACTCCATATCTGGTTCCTGAGTGACAAGGGCTGGGGGGCTCCAGGAGACTGGGTGAGTCAGCACAAGGCTGAACAGATCTATCTGCATGAGGAGTGGTGGGAGGAGTAGCACCTGGGCCTGAATAGGGCTGTGCCTGCCTTCCACAATGCTGGCTCCACCGCCTGTGGTGCGTCTGATGACCCTGGCCCACACTGTCAAAGGAAAGAAGGAGTCCTGTAAACAAAGTGCTCCAAGACTGCACATAACTGGTTTAGACTAGGTACAGACACTCTCTGCCTTCAGAGACAAAGGATTTTGGTGCATAAAAGGGGGGACCCAAACCGCAGAACTTTAGATCACTTCTGGGAATCAAGACAAACCTTTGCGGATGAGAAGAACCAGGAAGCTGGAGGAGGAGACTACCCCTGTGCTGTGTGTTTGGGGGTTGGCCTGCAGTGGCTGTTTCATTGCCAAAGAAGGGAGAAGAGGACTGAGTGTGTTTTTTTCATCAACTTGCAGAAGATCTCCAAGGGCTTGAACTTGAGCTTGCTTCCTGCCTGAAGTCTAACGGATACAAGACTTCACCAACCAGCTCCCCCCTGAATTCGCTTGCTGGGAATTGAAGTGCCTGCTGTTTTGCTGGGCCTTCTGAGAGACTGCGTGGCGCTGGGAGCTGGAACCGCGACTCAACGACGAGAAGCTTGTTGCCGCCGCAGCAGTTGCCGTCGTATCGCCAAGGAAGTGTGCCGCCGCTGCAGTCATCGCTTCGCCGAAGTGTGGCGCATCCCCGGAGAAACGTGCTGCCGCCGCAGAGGTCGCATCACCGGAGAAGCGTGTCGCAGAGCCTGTCGCGGCTCCAAAGATCATCGAGTCGCCGCTCGGCCGTTGGGCGTGCATGCATCGCCTCAACGTTGTCGCATCGTGAGCAAGACGCCATTTTGTCGCATCGTACCGGAGAAGAGTATCGCATCGAGGCGCCATTGTCTCACATCATACCGGAGAGCAGTAAGAAACAGGCACATCACCTCCCCACACAGTAAGGAAGCGAGCATCAACTCCCCTGCGCAGCAGTAAGGAACCGAAGTATTCACTCCCCTGAGTGCAAGGAACCGACGCATCACCTTCCCTGTGACCCTTTTGTTGCTTTGAGTTACGAATCCAAGGTACTTTGAGAGTAAAGTGTTGCATTTACAACTTGAGAAAACAGAGCTATTTTCTACTATTTTAGAGTCTATTTTGGAGTACAGTATTGTGGATTTTTGTCATTTGGTCTTGTGATAAGTCTATAAAAATACTTATTTAATACAACCTGTGTGGTGTCCATCTGTAGTGTTGTCACTGTATTACTGTATATGTTCACAAATGCTTTACACACTGCCTCTGAGATAAGCCTGTCTGCTCGTGCCAAGCTACCAAGGGGGTGAGCAGGGGTTATTTCAGGAGTGTAGCCCCCTACCCTGACTAGACGCAAGGGTCCCTATTTGGCCAAAAGTACCTACCTCTGCCAACTAGAGACCACCAAATCTAACAGTGCCCCTCAGAGTGAAGTGTGTGACGTTAATGTCCTGTGTGGGAGGACTGTGTAGGTGTTGACCTCTGTGTGTGACAACTGCAGAAGGAGACGTTTTTCGTGTGTGAACGCTAGAGGTGGTGCAAAGTTTTGCATCGAATGAAGATTGTGGGAAGTTTATGAGCCATAGGTTTTTATGATCTGGTGTGCTTTATTAGTACTTAGTGTTTTGCTTCGCTGTTCTTCACAGGAGTAGGCATGTGCATCTTATCCCCATTCGCCTCTGTGTAGTTACAAGTCACTGATTATGCAAGAGTTCTGTCTGGAAAATGTGTCACTGGAGGCTCTTGCAGAAAAGGCGTAGGTGGCAACCTTAACTGCTTCTTGTCTGTACCCTGGAACTAATGAAGGGAAAACCTATATGTAAAGAAATGGAGTCTGTTTCTTCAAGGTGCACATGAGGGATTACTTAACAACTTGGCAGCTTCAAAGAAAAGTTCTGATAGCTCACTTGTGCGAAGGTAGTGATGCCAAGGGATGATGCAAATCATAATCTTTAAAAATGACAATAGCTGTACACTTCCCATGCTCTCTATGCAGAGGCTTGCTGGTCTTGGGTGGTGTAGAGGTCTCATTCTGAATTATGATTGAATTGTGTCAAACAATGCCTCTCTCATTGCGGCCTGCACATTCCGCGCGAGACATCGGCTAGTGCCCTAACAAACAGCAGAATGCTGGTCATCAGAAGCACTACTATTTTTCTGGAATGTGTCACAAACCCAGAAGTTTGGCATGGAGGGTTCCACCAGCACTAGAGAAATGTTTTGTCCTAGGTCTTGCCTGTTGGTTGTACACCAGCTGAAATGCAGTGTGACAGGCAGTAGAGTGAAGGGGGGGGGGGGGGGGGGGGGAGGGAATTCCCACTGACCCTTAACTATGGCATCTGTGTAGCAATGTTAATTGTTTGAAGAAGGTTTACACCTGTCTAGACCCACATGTCATTTGTCTAGTGGTCTTGGAGGCCCAGCAGATGTCAGAGGTATTTAATTTGGGTGGGGGAGCGGAGGGAAGTTGGGAACTGTAGCGTTTATGTATGAATTGAAATCTTATTCTGTGTAGCAGACTCAGTTCACCGTACCTTCGATCTTACCATGGAACTCCTACTGCTCAAGAGAGAACATTCAGGATATAGGACATCTCCACCTACCTGCTGGGAATTCTCCCTGAGGATAGTCAAAGCGATGGGGAAAGGGCGGCCTCTCGAAGGGGTGGCGAGGCTGGAATTCATCCTGCATGAAGCGAGGAGGAAAGCGATTGAAATTGTGAGGATGAGGCGGCTGGTTAAACTGTGGATGCTGCTGGTGCGGGGGAAATGGGCCGCGGAAGTGAGGGGGCCTCTGCATGCGGAACTGCGGCTCCCTCTGGCCTCCGCCCCACGGAGGCTGCTCGTGTTGGCTGTTCCACGGAGTGTCGAACTGGTTGTTCCAATTTGGCTCAGGTTGGTTGCTCCATGGCGCCTCACGCTGGTTGTTCCAGTTAGCGTCCCTCTCTTCGTTCCACATGCCTTCATGACTGTTGTTCCAAGGGGGGCCATGGGGTGGTCCCTGGTGATGAGGATAAGGAGGCGGGTCACAAAGCTACAAAATAAAGAACCAATAAAAGCAGTCTACGATTAACCAAGCAGCATGCTGCCAAGCATGAAGGATACTTACAAAACCTATACTCTGCTCTCTCTGCATTCAAGTAATTTACCATAAATCACAACTCTTTATAAACTATAAAGATGATCCTGGGCAGATATTTCTATTGATTAATTGTTTTCAGGAAGAAGCATACCAAATTACGTCAAATTAAAGCACCAGTGTTCATTATGAAAGTAAGATACAGGTTAGTAACGTTTCCTTCTTCTTCAAGAGATTGTCATTAATATTCATAAGCACTGAGCCTTTATCAAAAACCAAACAATCGATTTCCAGCGTCTAAGATCTCATACCAGGACAGACTATTCCACGTTTATGCTTATAAAGAAGATTAATTTGAAGGGGAACTAAGAGGACGGGAAAACAACTTTTTCTCCTCCTTAGTCTTTATATTTCAATATATGCCCAAAACCAACCCACAGGGTTACTTCAAGACATACAGAGTGGCTTTCAATTCCAAATACAGGTGTTGAGGACAAGGGAACCAATTAGGTTGGTCTCTCCACTGAGCCACTAACCGATCTTTAAATTTAGTCAGATATATCATCTTCATTTCTTCATTTTCCAAAGTGCTAGAAAAATGCCAAGTGGAAAGAAGTGGAAATCAAATGGTTTGTTTCTGCAGGCCAAGTTTATCACAGTCATTGGCAACAAAAGCTTTACCACACTGCTCTGTCAATATGCAACATATCTGGTTTAGAGGTACAGCAACGTCTACCACATCAAATGGATATGTTCGCTAGAACACCAACTATCAGTACAAACTCTGGCGATTAAGTTTAGAAACGCTTAACAAATATTACCAAAAATACTGATCTTTCAAGTGAAAATGTTGAATAACAAATCTTTTCCCCACTAAGCCACCGACAGTCCTCAAAAACAGACCATGACAAACACTCAGAAGCAGAAGCCAAACGCAATCAGCAAAACATACTTAAAATTTAAGATGATGATCCTAAAATGTGGCAGTGATAACAGATGACAATTGGTTTGATGACAACAATACTTCATGGCTAAACATACAATCTCAATGAACGAAGCAACTCATCTCAAAGGAAGGGTGTTCACTCGCTTGGTACTCTTATAACAACAACCTAAAAAGACTTCAGTATAGCACACCTACTAAAACATCCAAGCACCAGATCTGGTTCAACACTGTAAATGTGTCCTACAGTTTGCAGCACTTCTGAAACAGTAAGTAAGGATATTCATTGAAGTCATTAGTATTTGAATAATTGTTGCTGCTGATAGTGTCACACTGTAGCACAAAGTTAGGCCAAACACCAAAATTTGCCCGAATGGTTGCCCTGTCCAGTATGGTGCACTCCAGGCATGCATGCCATGAGCCTAGTCCAATTCGGTACAAGCAGGAGAGCACATTTAGTTGCATTGACTGATTACATTAACCTTGCATTCACTAACTTCAAATCCATTAAGCATGTTCTGTGGTGTGTTACTTGAATAATGAAGTTGCAACTGATTTATTTGAACATTTATTTAATTCATAAAGGCACACTCATGCTTGATTGGCTGATGTGTAATAAGCAGCCATGCACATCAGTCCACATATGAAAACAGTGTTGAACTACAAAAGTGCACATCTAGGGCGGTTTATACTTTATTAAGAATCCTGGTCCTTTGTCAACTCTCCGATTGTCAATACACAGTCAATGGAATGCCAGTCTTGTACAACACTCTTGATAAACACTCAAAAGAAGAACTTTGTCTTCTTTTTCCATTTTTTAAAAAGAAAATGCAGACATGAAAATATTTTGTTTGCAAAAAAAAAAAAAAAAAAAATGAATACAACTGGAAGCCTTGCTGTAGTTGTAAGGAAATATAGGATAAAAAAGGTTAATGCAAGTGTGTAAATAAAAGTTTGTATTCCATTTTAAAGATGGAGTATGTACCTTTTAGGTTTTACCAGTACTGCGTGCCCAGCACCTGCAGTGGCTGTTTTTAACAGACTAATAAATTAGACCGGTTACTCTTCCTCCGGCTGATCCAGGGAGATATTTGGGAGGATTATCGAGTGATTTTGTACCACACAAGCCATTGGCACAAATCTTAAATAAATAGAATGTGAAGGGGCTAACAGTGGTCTTTTCTGCCGTACCATGCTACGGATGACGTAGAGAATTATATGCGTGTGTCAAAACACAGGGAGAGAAGTAACGTTTGACAGTGAAACACTGATTATCTAGTGATATGAATCCTAGTTAAAAGAAGCCAATAACGAGCAGAAAACGGGAACCACTACTGAAGTTAACCATATATCCCTTATCTTTTCTGGATCAATTATGCAACCGAGTACCAATTATGAACTGTTTATACTTCAGCTGAAGACCTTATACCACTCTCAAACGGCGTTCTCAATGAGCCCCATGACAGAGATGAGACACTTGACATGAGCAGTGTTAGTTCAAAATGTTATTCGCCTGATTTGCAAGGGATCCTGATGAATAGCCCACTCGCTTAACTACCTTCAGAAATACTCAGCAAATTGTACGAGGACAAGGCTACTCAGAGTTGCCTGAATTGACACTCAATTCAAATTCACACAAGGGTGAACATATAGCTACTGTTATTTGCAGTATCCCGAACATTTAAAAAAATATTTTTTGACAGTACAAAACACACCAAGGTTATCAAGTACAGATTAAAATAATGTGTAAGTACAGTCACAATAGCTGCGTGAAAACATGATTCACAAAAAAGAAAGTGGTCTTCAAGTACTCTGATGGTTCAATACAACATAATAAGCCAGCTCTCTAGTTTTTGTAATCTGAATATTGTCTCCACCATGTAACTTTGAAGTTTAGAGTTCTGAAAATCTTGAGGTTTTCACAGTTAAAATTTCCATAAGGGAGGCCCACTTTTCAGTGTTAATTTTCTCCTTTTGAAGTACTCAACTCAGGCTTCATGAAAGGAAACATCTCAAAGGGTCCACTAATGAGACGCTTGTCTTAAAACAAAGAAACTCATCCATCTTGCCTCTCAAAAACACAATACAATATAATGAAATAGTTATATTCTGATGTTTCTCTGCCATCGCATTCACATTGCAGGTATTTGGAAGAAAGTTTGCTATAACTGATGTTTCCCATAAAGCATTGGGAAGGATGTGGCTAAAAAGAGGCTTCTGCAAAGCAATTCTCCTTCCTAGTTACAACTGTTCATTTCAAGAGAGGTGAGCAAAGTGAAGAGATACAGTCAACACCTGCACTGTGCCCATTGAAAGAAGGGAAACAAGAAACCCGGTATACAAGCTTCTTCTATCAGCAGCAAACGGTTCAAATCAGAAACCAAAAGCTTGGCCGGGGATCTGTACAGTGTGTACTGTCTTTCAACAAAGACACATGGCACAATGCTGCCAACCAAAGACATTTAATGTTAGACTGTGTACGATAGGTGGCTGCAGATAAAGAACTGATCCACCGGAGAAGTTCGTGATCCTTTCAACTACTCTGGAGTGGACACAACTGGTCATCAAACCCAAACGCTAGCCTAATCTGAGCAGACGGTACAAGAATTAGGATCTTCTTTGTAAATCATGACCCAGGATAAGCACAGGCAGATCTGTTCCCAGGACACCCAGGGCCAATATTCCTTAAATAGGAAGTCCATGGCCAGTATTGAATCTCGTAATACTCACGTTTGTGCAGGTTATGCTTTCAGGATCATATTATAATATCTTAGTAAAGGCAAGAGGATCTTTAAAACACCACTCAAACCAAAACGTTTTACATTAGACGAGCTCTAGAATGCATAATCCGAGTTTGCTATTGTGCTGTGGTGCTTTCACTTCAGCACTCTAGAGCTCACAGGACTTCACTGCAACTGTTCACGCCATAAATAGCTGCCGAGACATACTATGCTCAATTTGAAATTATAGTCTATCATTAAGTTGAGTTCACAGTTTGATTATGAATAAGTACACTATCTGACAACTGAGGAAAACAGCTTCTTTACATTTGACTTTCATGATTTTTCACCTAGTTGTCCTGCTTTTCAACCCATGTTCTCCGAGATGGACCACTCTGTGCATTGATATCAACTTCAAGTGAGGCAGTCCCACCTATTATGGCTCAGACCATAGCAAACATTTTTTTTAAATCCTGACCAAATGGCAAGAGTGCTTCAATGCACAAAAAAGCAGGCTAGCTAAAAGTTTAAGTCGCACAAAGTGATATTTACTCACTTTAAAATCTCCAGAAGAAAAGTTGAATCCAGAGCAGTGATGAGGATCTTTCTTGACGATGACATTAAAGTTTTCGGAGTTCAGTGATACTATAAAAATGTTACAAAGTGGAAGAGACCAAGTTGAGGTCCTTTCAGCTAAGACAGTCTTACCTGTCGGTATGCTATGGTGTGTTCAAATGGTTACTTTCAGGAGCTCTACATTACCTACTGTGATCCAAAGATTCCTTGTTGAAATTTACATTTAAATTGGCAATATAATGTCCCTACCTGGCAAACGGTAAAGTGGTAAAGATTTATATGGCAGTTCGGATGGGGTTTGAATGAAATTTATCATCAACTTGACTGTGTTAATTGTATCTTGGAAAATTAAATAAAGTTCAGTAAAAAACTAGGACTTTAAGAAAACTCAAGAATACAAAAGAAAGAAAATGGGAAAGGACAGTCTGATCTGCCAATGAGGCTGAAAGCTGCAAATGGGAAATACGTGCTTCTAACCCCAAATTGAGTTTGAGGATGACAGGAAAGAAATGAGATTCCTTCAATGTACAATACTCTCCCATTAAAATATTGGTAACAAAAATAACTAGTATTAAACAAGAACATTTCAATCGTGTGATTATTCTAAATGAACCGAATTTAAAAGAAAAAGGATGTCGCAATAATGATGAGGTCGAGAAGGATGAAACCAGATGTTCTGCCGATGGTAATAAGACAGAAGGTGCCATAATTCTAGTAAGAGGGTATTTTATTTTCCACTAACGTTTCTTAGGAGTACTATCTTCCCGCAAGAAATGCACTTGTGGTCTCTTACCTCCGACTCGGCTTCTAGTCCATCATGGATTCGCTCCAGGGGAGGCTCTGGGGGACTTAGGGACCTCCCATAGGTCCACATTTGTTCAGATCCAGCATGACTTTTCTATTGGAGAATAGGGAAGAAATCTGGACTGTGATGAAAAGGCTGTGAAACGTTGGTGCCAAGACTGACCCCCGCACCCGCCATGCTGCTTAATCCCAGGTCACTACTGCCAGCAGATCAGGGGACTAAATCAGACTGCATGGGTAGTGGCCAGAAAAAATTAAGTCGGAATTTCCTGGAAAGGAAGAAGTGCTGTCCTTTAGATACAACAGAAAATGTGTAGAGCCCCTTAGGGGCATGTTACACATGAAGGCACAGATCTCAGTCTTAAGAAAATGTTAACAAGGAAGGATTTGCTTATTTCAGTAATTCTGCAGTCCCTTCCAGTTACACTAGGGACGCACAGTTATCTTGCCAAGAGAGACTTCTGTTTTTAAATCATGCTAAGGTTTTGCACACGGAGAAATCCAGAGCTGCTAGATAACTTAAAGAGCAAAAAGAAGACTGGGTTAGTGCATAGTGATCGACTTGGTAATGTCAGACTTCATAGGGCATTAACTGGATACTTACCTGCTGCGGAGCCCACTGTGGAATGGGCTGAGGTTCAAACCAGGGAGTCTTATTGGCTCCCATGTGGTCAAGGAGGTCAGGATTGTGCATTTCATCAACTTCCGCATCATACTCATCAGGACTTGGGACTGACCGCTGCTGCTCGTCATCTAAACAGTGATCCCACAAACAACAGATTAAGACGGATAGGTGCACAAATAAAATAAACAGCTGAGTTGTAAAAAAAAACAAGCAGAGAAATATTCCATTGTGTCACTGCAAGGCAAATTTCAACAAAGACCAACACAGAATTCTTCAAACACAAGTTAGGTACTTACCTGCAGCAAACGTTTGCTAACTCGAAACCGTTTTAGACTTGCAGACTATACAACATTTCTCCCATCTAGCTCTAGTAATTGGGTACAGAAAACTATATATTTTGCTTTAAACTCGTTTCACTCCCACTGCAGTATTACACAACACTTTTTTTAATCCTCTCTCCCACCAGTCTGCTGTGTAATGGATTAAGTTTTTACTTTCTAGGAGGTGCCGTCGGACAGAAAGCTGCAAACAAATTCAGACATGCTTGCCACAAAGGCAGATCCCCCCCCCCCCAGATCTACAAACAACACTCTGCGGATGGCTAACCAAAAGAGGTGTCAGAGACATTCCTGAACAAAGGAAGGGCACTCCTCTGATCCTCTCATTCCCAGCTACGTCCACATACTTTTTTTCATGGGACTTAATTACACTTATGAGCACATAGGTTAGACTCTGGGGAAACGGCTGCACTGCGGCTGTAGTTAACAATCCTAGTGGGGAGCTTACACCTTCATGGATCCACAGCCTATGTGGAACCAGTCTCGACGGGAGATAATCTTGGTGTTAAGGGACTGGAGGTTCAGGGCTGCGCGCTAGTTAGCCTATAAGCAGGTGCATTCAAACCTTCGCCATCCAAAGTCTTTGTCTATATTGTGCAGTATTGTGAACCTTGTTCTTATTCTACTAGGAGTCAGTTAAGTTGTTTTTGTTGTTCCTTTTCTCTTGCTTCTGAGCTACCAGAATGCCTCCCTGGGATTTCCCAAGAGGTGACGGGGCCTTTTGGAGCATCCACGTTTGAAAGCTTAATGGCATGCATCTGGAGGTTGAAGGCAAGTAGATATGTCGAGGTTCTTTACGTTTTGTGGCTACTAACCAGATTTGTGGCCAAATGAAAAAGCATGTTTGGGTATATCGCAATTGACACTGCAGAGGAGCTACTAAGCGGCCCTAGCCCGACCTCCCAGGACAAGCAAGAGACTTGCGAAGAGAAGGAGTTACTACTGCATTCACAATTGGAGAATGGTGGGTCTGCATTAACACAGGCCAGTCCCCATGCCTGTGGATTGTCTGTACAATCTTCTTTGCTGGTCTTGGAGTCTGTTACTCTTCATACCCAGTGAGGAAAACTGATCCTAGCACCTAGAGATGTTTACCAACGTGCTAGCTTCTGTCGTTTAGTAGTTGAAGTAATCATCATCTTTTCCTACAGCTGCACCGGTGCTCCAAACTGCTATCAAGATAAAGGTAATTTCATTTGAACAGCGTCCATGGTGAGAGCCGGCTCACTATTTTGCCGTCTGCCCCCAATTTAGAGTGCTGTAGGACTCGGTACTTGTGTCAGGTGGGCTGTGATCCCTAGATGTCACTAATGAGTAGCCTCCTGGACGCAGCGCGGAAGTGCCACCAGAGTAGGAATACTGCTTGTGCGTTGGAATTTAGGATAGCCATTGTTTTGAGGCTGTAGGTTGGAATCTTCTTTTTAGGGTTCCTTCTTTCTAATCAGGAGCACCCTTTTGTGGCTGAATGGCCCACATGAAAGAATCTCAGGTACAAATATCCCTGCCTTTGCAAGTTATTCCAAACTTTACAAAGACAATGCGAAGCATCACCTATAGGAAAACACTGAGAAGAGGGCTCAGTGTCTACTTGTTTTCTACCAGCTAGGCAGAGGGATTACAAAAATATATCTGAGGTTTGTTCTCTGGCCCACAACATGCTTGGCACCGCTGTTCCCAATAAGGTGCGCGCGCCAGCGCACAGAAGTCCCCACAAGCGCGCAGTGTCCTATTTTTAGCGTGCACATACCACACACAAAGCACATCCCGAGACCGTTCACGCCGCTGCTTTTAAAAAGCGAACGGCACGAAAAACAGTCATTTCAAGTGACTCCTGTACATGTGGCAATTAGTTTCCTAATGGTGGGCAGCTGCGAGGCCGATTGTTGGCCATTGCGATAGTATTCATGTTAATTGCAGTGCCCGTGTGCGCTGCAATTAACATGAAAACTCTTTCAAAGGCCAGCAATCAGCACCGCAGCCGCTCACTATTAGGAAAAGGAATGCAGCACATCTAAAGCACTACCTGCGCTCTGAAAGCACACGTCGTGCTTTAGATGTGCTGCATTCCTTTTCCTAGTATTGCAGTAATCTTGTCAAATAGAACTGTAAAGAACCATGGACTTGAACATGAAAAAGTTCACATTTTTAATACAAGAAGACAATAGGGATACAGCATATTTTAACAAATGGGGTCAGAGATGTTAGCAAATTACTTTTAGGAAAGTTAGAAATCTGAAACGTGGCCGGGTTATTCCGCTTAACATGTACAATTTCCACAGATTTGTAGCCTTTTAGGGACACAAACTAGCCAATTCATATAAAATGGATTCCATTTGCTGTTACATTGTTGTAGGATGTATGAAAGTTGAAATTTGTTTGTCTTCATCCCACTAGATAAATGGGAGTTATCGCTTCCGGATGGACGTTATGATGGTATGCAGAGAAAACAGTATGTTTGTGTTTGGGAGTCGAATAGGTCTCTGGTAAAGGATTTTTCTACCGAGTGTTGTAGAATTGCACAGGCAGAGAAAAATGGTGCAAGTAGAGGTCACGCTTTTGAGTAATGTTAAGGAGGGATTGAGTGATAATGTTCTAGCGAGTGGGGTTCTTGGGATGTCTGTAGGGTACTATGAGCGAGGTGATTGACAGTTGAGAGAGATTCTGCTGCAAAGGGAATGCTCTTTGGGAGGAGGCAAACTGGAGTAGACCAGAGGACTGAGACCATGAGTACGAAGAGGCCGAAGAGTAGGAGTAGTGAAGAAGTCGGGGTAGTATATTTCCGAGCAATTGGTGGATACACAGGTGGCAGCCTGCAGGGGTGCAGGTCCAATTCGTCAAATCTAAGAAAGTCCCGGGTGCGGTCCTATTCATAGGGAGCAGGCATTAATCAGTCAATGTAAAAGAGTACAGGCCAGAGGCTTCAGTGTGCAGGGCGCTGCTCACTAAAATATAAAAGGGTACAGGCCACAGGCGTCAGTTTGCAGGAGTGGGGGGGGTGCTAGTCACTAAAATATCAGTGACTAGAGACTGTATGAAATAAGGGAAAGGAATGCAGCACATCTAAAGCACGACGTGTGCTTTGAAAGCACACATCGTGCTTTAGATGTGCTGCATTCCTTTTCCTAATAGTGAGGCTCCGATGTGGATTGCTGGCTTTTGAAAGAGTTTTCATGGAACTTGCAGCGCACACGGGCGCTGCAATTAACATGAATACTATCTTAAAGGCCAAAAATCTGCCCCGCAGCTGCC
The DNA here is from genome assembly GCF_964204655.1 of Triturus cristatus. Lineage (NCBI taxonomy): Eukaryota > Metazoa > Chordata > Amphibia > Caudata > Salamandridae > Triturus > Triturus cristatus. The sequence continues at coordinate 29,952,472 of NC_140595.1, forward strand.
CACTACTAGGAAAAGAAATGCAGCACATAATTCTTTCAGAAACTGAGCACTCCATTTGACAGGAAATCACACACTTATCAGCAGAATTTGGCTTCGTAGGGCAAGTCACAGGTTCTAAAAGCAAAAGTCAACAGAAGAAAACACACTTTCCGCAGTACAGAATGCAGTATCCCTGGAATTCTACTTCAGGAGAGGACCTAGTGCTAGGAAAACGAGGGTACAACCACTAACCTTGTGCTGTCACATTGTCAGAGCGACGTGGTTCCCAACTACCATATTCCAACCCATTTGCATAGGAAGAAGCACAGTTGGGCTGGGGGAGGGGGAAAAGGGAACTTAGCAGTTCTCTATGCTCGAACGGTATGACACAAATCTGAGTCATGACTGGAACATTGGGTTGTGGTGAGAGTCGGATAGTGTTCCTGAGGTGTATCGCATATCCACAGGTGATCACCTCTGTACTACAGTGAAATAAGGAAGGCACTAAAGCACAAATGGCCTGCTCCCTACAGATGTCACTAAGAATATACACCTTGTGGCTGTCAGTATGTCATTATTGGTTCAGGTTTTACTTCTCACTCTTAGGGGTTGAGATTCTAGGGATACAATCATTATTTGAGTAGAAGTACAAAGATGCATAATTATGGCAGTACAAGTACTAATAGTAATTGGCATTTCCGCAATAGATGTGCCCTATGTATACAAATAACATTATCATGACAGGGTGGCTGACTTGTACACTTATGCCTAATTATGGCACTCTCTGATAGTGTGATGGTTCACGGGTTTACCAGTGCCTGTTTACAGCACTTCTGTTTTTGCAGTAGTTAATTTGTCTAACGCACGCTCGGACGACAATGTTCAAAGGATTTCCAAAGACTGTTCAGTTTACTACAGGTCTCTTTATTATGTTTACTACCCAAACAGTGTACATGTGTCTATAGAACAACAAATTAATTAATAACTATGTTCGTTTTTGCACTTGTTAAATTGTGGGCAAAGAAAGTTGGCAAACCACCAGCATGGTTCATAATTGAATTGTGCCCAAAATAACTACCACTCTCACACAGTACTTGAAGCTGCAGTAGAGCACCTCCTTTTGAGGCTAAAATGCAGAAGAGCCACAGTTCGTGGATGTTCAGAAAGTGAAAGATCAAAGGAAAGTCTTTACGTACTAGGGAATAGTAGGCAAAGCAAGTTGGCGAAGCCGGAGCATGGTTTATATATGAATTGTGCCCCAAATAGCTACCACCATCTTGCAGTAGTTGAAATCCCACAAACACAATTGGACAGTGCCAGACCTTACATCTGACTCGCCAAGGTAAAGGAAGATGTTCTCTGCCGTATCATTTCATATGTTTGCCAAGAACTTGACCACAATATGAAAACATTATACTCAGTAAATAACATTTTAAAGACAAATCGCAGAGAATATGTGATGTTACCAAAAGAGTATGGACAGATAGCAGAAATTGCTGCACGATATATTTTATGATTTTTGCCTTTTAATAGCTGGTGTTAGTTTCGGTCCAATAAATGGCACATTTTAAATCAGTTTTTAAAAAAACAGTTTGTTAGCCTTGTAGAGATTGGAACTTATTACACACAGCTTATATGCTTCTGGAAGAAGAACTTAACCTACTGAACTATACATCAGGATTACAAATTGTGACTACAAGGTAACTATGGGGCTTCTTAAACAAAGTTACGAACCTCAACCCACTGAGCCATTTTTTTCCAGAGGTCAATCGGTGAGCTGGGAGTTGTATGATGTGCACTGATGAACACAAATTAAACACTTAAGTTATTTTCTGAGTTTTAAAAATAGCGACCAGAACGTATTTGTCATAGGTGTAACAGGTGCATTTTCCACCTGAGCTATTTTTCCATTATTAAACCCTTAGTAGTGCTTGATATTTCTGCTGGGCTAACCCAAGAGCTACCAGTAGATCACAGGTTTAAATCTTGCTGTGGCCAGCTCAGCTTATCATCTGAGTTGAATAAAATCAGTACCACTGAGTTGAATAACGATGATAAAACTTACTAACATTGTGAGCGAGCTGTAGGACTGTGGTAGCAAGTGGCATTTAAACAAAATAGGTCTTTGTGTGATTTCTTTAACAATCTGTGTCTGTATTATGTATGAAATGGTTTGCTGCAGTCAAGCATGTGATTTTCACATTGGCAAGGCCCAAAGACAAGATTTTGCTTGAAACAAAATGGTAGCCCTTCAGTCTGTGCTAATAGAAAAAAATGTTCTATGTAAAGTGTTCTGCTACACTTTGGAGCCAAATGAACAAAAAGCTTCAATATCGTAAAGGTAACTTTGAGAGCGTCAAAAAGCAGAGTACTTTCCAAATGCAATTACAAAAGTAACCTTTTATATCGGTAATCCTGCCTCAATGGGAGGGGTGCAAGATATTATGACCTGGAAGAAGATCTATACTGAGATCAAAACCATCCCCACCATGATGTCAATTAACTTTTCAATTTGTAGCGTTTTTACAAATTGTATAATTATTCAGCCAAGCTACAGCCTTTGGATATAAAGTTTTATATAAACAGAAAGGGAAGGTGGAAGTAAGGGAGAGAGGACAGTGAGAATTGATGTGCTCATGGTAAAGTGATTAAAATCCACCCCCAAATTCATAACTGCTTGGGACACGGGCGCTGCTATTAACATGAATACTATCTCAAAGGCCCACAATTAGCCGCGCACTATTAGGAAAAGGAATGCAGCAAATCTGAAGTACGACCTGTGCTTCATAGCTGCCAAGGTTTCAGATTGCCATGTGTGACATTACTTTCAGGTGTTCGGAGATGAATTGTTGAGTTTTCGGCTATGGGCTGATGTGGGACTCAGTCATTCTATGTCTGACATCCCACACAGGGGTGCAAAACGATTTTGCAGGGTGAGGGTGGCAATAGGGCTGTTGGATTAATTTCAGGCTAGAAGTAAACTTGGTGCTTCTTTTGGCTGGGGGTTGACGAATCAGAATGTCGGTAGAAGAAACCCGTGGGAGAGGCATACATCTTATCTCGTTGGATCTACAGGTAGTCTAAACGATGTAACAGTTTTTAACAGCCCAGGTTTTTAAAAATTGACCACTACACACTACCACTAAGCAAAAGTTTGAAGTGAATTTTGGCGCTGCACCCACATAGGCGGTCTGGTTCCCGGCGCACATAGCCTTGGTTTTAATTCACAGAGACCTTACACTGCCGCACACAGAGGAAAAGAATTAGAGGGAACATTGCTTGGCACCCCTTTTTTCTTTCTTTATCATAAATGTAAGTGTTCTTTTACCTGCTACTAAATTAATATCAAACTTCTAAAAGTGACACTGGCTGGAGATTCAAGATAATCGTTATCAACTGTGTTACACCATATTCTGGGTTTCGGGGAGCAAGTGTTTATTTCTAATCCTTGCTACCCTGAGAATCGAGGTAAAAGGGAGCACTTATAAACTTCAAGTGGACTGTACTCTTACTGTGGCCATGGGACACCAGTGACGAATGACCTTACTCATCAAGAGGAAGGCCTGGTATCCTTCCAACTGTCCCTCGATTGCAAGAAAAGACCTGCACTGGAGGAGAAAGTTAGGAGCCATCAGATGCTCATGTATGCAATCTTCACTGATGACAGTAATCGTCTGGCTGCTATTAGAGTGGATTAGGTGACAGTGCTCAGTTGGTTTCCCCAATCAGTCTAGCCGGACCTTATTGTGTAAGCCACAGAAATGTCCTTGCGTTTTATTAATGGAAAGGTCTTCCCTAATATCTGCCAAAGTGAACCACGAAATCCCTAGAAGGACAAAAGGAGGAAATTACATAAAGAGCTCTGAAAAAAGACCAAACTTGTACCTGGTGGTGGTGCCTGAACCACAGGGGGAGGTATCGGAATAGTCGACGGCGGTGGGGATTCTCGCTCATGCATTGGTAATTGTTGCTGCATCTGGAGCTGCTGCTGCATCTGGAGCTGCTGTTGCTGCTGAAGCTGGAGCTGCTGCTGAAGCTGTTGCTGCTGCAGCTGGGCCTGCTGTTGCTGCTCAAGCTGCTGCTGTTGCAGCAGCTGTTGCTGCTCTAGTTGCTGCTGCTGAAGCTGTTGCTGTTGCTGCTGTTGAAGCTGCTGCTGCTTTAAACTGTTCACATACTCTTCGTGTTGGGTTTTCAAACTTTCAATCTGCTGCTGGAAGGCCAGTTTGACTGGCTGGACTACTGCGTCGTGCTCAGCAACCAGAGCAGCCTACAAAGACAGCGTCGAATTATTAGTGAAGTAGGAAAAAATAGCCTAAGAACTGTTAATGCGAAAGAAATAACTTTGCTACATACTTTCAAGGTGGTATGGATCTAATCAGATAAACATTCCTGTCCTCCCCAAACCCAACTTAAATGCCAAGAATATAATTTGCACCAATCTACAAGACCACATGGCAACAAAAGAGGACCAACAATTAGTCCCCAAACTACATCATATCCTGTTTAGACCACTCCAATGGTATGGATGCTGGTTCTAAAGATGCAACCTAAAGTTGAAAGTGCAACACAGCTGTTGCATTTTTCAGTGGTTCGAATACAATAGGATTCGGTGAAAGAACACTCAACAAATATTGCTTAAACACCGCTGAACCCATCAAAGCAATCGAGGATAAAAGATTTAAATTTACCAACTTTCTATGAGGAGTCCCTTGCAGCTTACAGATTTGATAACATTCCCTCAGTTTAGACATTATCAAATTGCATGCTGGGTATCAACGTCTGTGATTAACATCGCAAGACAATGGACTCCTTTTGAAGAATTGCTACAGAAAAATGACAATATCTGGAGCCAAACGTATACAAAAAAAGAAAAAATTAACTAGCAAAAGTCATTGGTATAGAAAACGACTCAGGAAAGGTAACATTCGATCCAAGTTGAGATTTCAGAATAGCATTGATAGGACATACGACAGAAGGTTTGCAGGGAAAAGAAAAAATAAATAAATAAAAAACGAACAATTTCTATTTCTTCTGAAATGACCCAAAAAAGCCTAGGTTTCTGGGATTGATCATGAAGCAATGGACATCTCTATCACCTTCCTTACAAGTTATTTTGAAAGAATGTTTAGAAAACGTACTCATAGCTTCCACCTCCTTGTCAATCAGTTGTTCCTCCCTATATAGTGTAGTTAAACAGTTATCAGTTACAGGAGAGGCTGTGTACTCACTCATCTGTGGGGCTAATGAGCATACTTAGAAGGAAACGGACAAGGAACGGTGGCAAACGGGAAGACAATAGAGGCCATGTGAACCTCTCCCTTGATCAAGACCCGACCCCTACTCACCACCCGCCCCCAATTAGGGCCACACAGGCGAAAGGGGTAAGGATTAATTGGTTTATGGCCAAGGACACTTTGAAGAAGGTTGAAAATTTGAAGGCAGAAGCAAACAGGGTAAGTTGAGGAAAGACAAGTAGAATTGGCACAGAAATGGGGAGGGATGACCAACAATGGTGATTTGGAGGAGATCTGGAAGCTAAGGTTGAAGTTCTGTGGGACCTGTGCGATACCCCGACAGACCAGACTCAAAACGTCAGGAATCTTACAAACATTCTAAAGGTGGAGTGCTGCCTGGAATGAATGATCCATGGACAGATGGCATAGGGTTTGGAGTGAAGAAGCTGTTACAACAGTTAAACTTGGGGGGATGGAATGGGATTTATGGGGGAGGGTAGATGGTACAGCGGTGAAAGTTACATAACAACCTACGGCCTGTTTCTTATTCAGGATGTTGAGCAGTAAACAGACTTGGCTGGACAGAGAAGGACTTTGTCAAAACGTTAAATAATTCATGGATTATCACCCTAGCAGTTTTCGTCTCCTTGGAACAGGGAACATGGAAATAAGTAAACTGTATGATTAATGCCATGCTCTGCTAGATGCAAAGGCGATGGTGAGATACGACTGAGACAGGATATTCTAGAAAGAGGACTGTAATTGGGAGAATGATATTCAAGGTCCTGTCTGTGGCCAACATTCTGGTTACTATAAGGTGTTGGTAAAGCGTCTGCATTTTGGGCTACAAATGTGGACCATGCTATGTTGTGGCGTTGTATCTACATTTTCCGACACTCCCAGATGCTCTTGGTAGAATGAGCTACTAAGTTGAAATGAAATTGGGAAGGTGGGCAAAAACTCAGATCATCATAGGTTGGGGTAATGAATTAAGGGGGATGAGGCAAGGAGTTTCTTAACTCACAAGATTTCCACACCATCGTAGGGCAGTAGGCTATCGACAAGGGCTTGTCGGGAGATAACAGGTGAATTTTGGTTTGAAGGTGTCCTAATTTGTTATCTGTCTGCTAAATAACTATGTTCAACTACTTTAGGACTGCTAAAAAGTCATAACTGAGGTTTTTATGTAGATTCTCAACGAACAAAGCCCCTTTCTTTCTCCCTTTTCCTGACAAGTCTTGAGCATCCACAGCACATTATTACAACATACCTGGTATTGACCCAAGCCCAAAGCAGGACTTTGCAATTGCTGAATAATGGACTCATCAAAATAGCCATTTTTCTCCCAGAGCTGAAGCAGCTATTTGCAAACAAAGAAAACAGAAAATTACTCCAAGAGGTAATATTTAACTGAACAAACGACTGAAAGCTTTTCTCAGGGATAGGGAAAGCATATTTTGAAAAGCAAGAAGGGGTTTTTACCCGTGCAATTTTCTGTTGCTTGTCTTCCTCTACAGCCAGGAAACTGGTGCAATAAATTGGGACAACCACCTTCTGGAGAGCAGCGAGAAGTTCGCGTGCCTGCTTCCTCTGGCTTTGAGGTGAAAAATAAATGGAGAAAAAAGCAGAAGTTGGTGCGGAGCATTGCTGAGAGGACTATTACAAACCACACTCAGGTAGTAACGGGTCCCCATCTCTCCTCCTCACTCTGCCTTAACACTCCAGTATTAAGCACATGCTCCAAAATTCAACCCCCTTCAGAGAGGAGTAATATTTTATTGCAATATTTTAACTCCAAATTTAGTCAGAATTCCCTCCCGCTAGAGCAGCGGTCTTCAATTTGTGGGGCGCGGCCCCCAGGTGGCGCCTTGGAATCCTGGGAAGGGGGTGGCGCATTTCCAGGCCTAACTTCTTCCTTGAATACAAAACGTGCTTCTCCTTTAGGATAAAGGCCACTGCACGGACCCTTCATTCTGATCGTTAAAATACTTTTGCTGAATTCTGAAGCACACAGAAAGAGGAAAACCCTCTCAGGATTCTTTTTCTGCAGGTGCCCCTTCCTGCACAAAACAATCCTGCCTATGTTGGTGTTAGTCAGCAATTTGTGCGCCAACGCAAGGTGAAAGGACAGGAATGCACCAGCTTTCATAAATAAGGTGCATTCCTGCCCTCTCACATTGGTGTAGGACAGCGCAGAAAAAAAGACTTGCGGCGCTGCCCTACGTCAATGCGTCATAACTGAGGCCCTTTGTTTTAGCCTCACCTCTGACCACACCCCCTCACTCACTGACCTTTGGTTTGCTAAACACGGTTTCATTTATTTCCCCAACATAAAAATGATTTGCTGTGGCAATTGGGGGCGTTTATGGTTGTCGATAGTTGGCAATGATGAGGAGGACCAAGATCTAGAAACTTTTGTCAGGAGGAGGTCCTTACTCTTATACTTTTTTGACATGGGGGTCTCGGCATCAAAAAGTTTGAAGACCTCTGCTCTAGAGAGTCAGTTAGAAAAGAATACAACACTTTCTGCGACAGGGCTGAATAGGACTCATACATCGAGTCCTCCGTGTTGAATATACTCCTGATTCAAAGAACTTTTTTTTTTAAATAACATTTTATTGGCAGTTTATTATACATGTTGACAATCATTACTTCAGTGGAATATTCTTTAGTGCATATAATAGACGACAAAAACGTATTTTGCAGTGGTGCATCTTTTACATTACTTACTAGGTTCCCAAACCCCTTGGTGTTTATTGCTGTGCTATCCTTTGGGGAGTATTCTCTATGCCCTCTTCTCACCAAGGTCATTCGCTGTCTTCTGATACCTGCATTTCTTGTGGGGGTTCGCAGATATCACCACGGAACCTATTCCAGTTTCCCCACACCCGAGCCCATTTTTTAGGGCAACCCCAGTGGATGTAGACCGACTTCTCAGTTATCATGTCGTCCATATCACAGCACCGATTCAAAGAACTTTCAACATAATCTTGGAGGCCTTGGCGACTGTAAACAAGAATCCATCTGTTCATATGGATCTTCTAAAGGGAATTCCCTCTAAACTAATAGAGGGTAATTTAATCCTACCCTCAAAGCCATCAGCTGTACACTTTTTGCCACTCAGACCAGAAAGATTAAGAATGAATCATTTCCAGCTACACATAGAAATGATTCTTTTAAAAGGCAATAAAAACTCTATGCCAATTTCAGGAATGGGGCTACAAAACATCTACATGGGTATTAAATAAGAAAATCTCATTATATATTTTGACATGTGTACAAGGGGAGAGGTCCTCTAAAGTTACATCCATTAAACTGCTCTAAAATAATTTCAAGTGTTAAAGTAATTGACATCAACAGACTTACACTTGATTGGCTTTGTAAACAAAAAATCACCAAAGCTTTCTCTTATTCACTCCTGGCCATGAATTCAGTAAAAAAAAAAAAATAAATAATAATAATAATAATAATAATAATAATGTCACACCAGTTACAATCTCCATGACTTAAAATTAAATCCGGGGCTCTTCAAAAGGGCCCTGCATTGTAACACCACGTTAGTCTGCTCTTTCATGAAGTCCACTTAGAAAATACCCACTGGAAGTCACAGGCAGCCAGTATTGATAGACCATGGTGCACCACTTTCAGAAAAAGAAAACAAACAATTTCTACTAGAGAAGTCTTTTGTGTCTTTGGGACGGACTTGAAAACAAGAAGTATGTTATTCATCGCAAAATAGTCTGAACTTCAAGAGTATTCCCAGCTAAGTGATGTGGCACAGTATGCAGAAGCTCGTCAATTAAGTCTCATAGTATGACAGAATCATGGCTTCGGAGAGGTTTTAAAGAAGGGGTCTGACTGAGAACCCACCTGCTAACCCCGATTAGTTAAAATGGTCACAGTCCTTGATAAACCACAGGGGCCCATCGATTAGGTTTTTGTCTCAGTTTTTTATTACCAACTATTTAATGAGACGATTCCTCTCTCAAACGCAAGATTTTTTTTAATTTTTCTAGTTGATGTTGAAGATTCCAAAAATAAGCCTGTTTGGTACGTAGGTGTAATTGAAGTCACATCACACATCTCGGGTTCCCTAAAACTAGGGGCAGTATGCAAAAGTGCACAGGTTTGGATACCGCCTGAATAACAAAAATGGACCAATAGCAACTGCCTATAACTAAAAATTAAATTGAGGAAACTGTAATCCACAGCAAACTTAATAGTATGGGTATCATGTGCAAGGTAAATAGGCATTTGATAAGGGTGATAAAGCAAAAGGTTTATAGATCTAATTGGCAGCTAATACATGAGATAGAGAGGATTTAGGGAAATCTGGGTTTTAGTTAAAAGGGGCTCATTATAATCAACTAATCTGCTCCCTTGCGGTTTACTGCTCATTTAATAAGTCTTCACAGCTTGTGGGGGAGATACTCGCAATTTACTACCCTTTTTAAAGATGCATAGATAAGTGAATGATTAACCTTAAATTCAATTACAGCAACATATCATTCAATTAATTTGATTAGAGCCGCAGAACAAGATAATCTCCTGGCAGTTATTCTGAAAATTAAAGGTGAAATGAAGGGTTCAAAAACGACTCCTAGTTTTTTGTTGGGTGAGCAAAACAGGGAATACTCACTTTTAATAGCAGGTAAACTACTGAAACTTCCTTTTCCAATGGTGTTTAAACTAACATTTCATTCAGATCTTGGAAGGAGATACAAAAGTCTGATAAACTTTGTGCCAAACAAATGTTAAGCTACATACATTATTCCAGCAGGTCACCATCGGAGGGGTTTAAGATTGGATCCCTTTATTTCCAGGCAGAATTTCAAACATTCACCTTAGCACATATCATCGGAGAAAAACTAGCAATGTTTTGAAATTACATCTTCAGCAGTTCTCACAAGATCTACATCGGGGGAAATCTGAAAAGTTTACTTATATAAATAAATTTGAAGAACAGCAAATGGGGGATGAGATACAGAAAGTAAGACTTGGAGTAAACTCTTACTTTTCCATTGCAGGCATGGCATATTATTTGGAACTAAGTGGGGGACAACGTTTGTGTGCTTTAAATGTAAATGCACAAGAGCTCATAGCTTGATTACTGTTTGTCTTAACATGTGTTTTTAAAATCTCTCTTTGTAAAGTATGAAACTGACTGAATAGAGATAAAGCTTCACATCTTCACAGAACAAATTGAAACAAAATTTGCTCTACGATTCCTCTGCACACTTTATATCCCTTCCAAAAAGCCCATTTAATGAATAATGTATTTGACCCTGAGCCATCATCCACCATCTGCCCCTCAAAGAGGGTCCTATGCTCAGAAGGATATATTTTGAACCATGTGTACTATTAAGACATTTGCTACCTTTGTGCAATCAATATTTGTGTTGAGCTAGCAAGAGCGCAGCTGATCTACATTTTGTAAATAGGTTGCCTCAAAAGCCAATAGCAGATTGAGAATGCACATACTGGTAACAAATCTGTGCTGCCATATTATGTTATGCAGGGCCACAGGGAATACAAATACCTTATATCAGGATCATATGTTCCACGGACTGCATCACCTCAGTCCCTGAAGTACATGATCCTCCAAGAAAGAACAACCAAAATACCCTTTTAATTAAAATCTTGAAAAAAGGTTCAGATGAGCTTTCGATGACCTAGAATGGAATATGTGCCCAGCGCGTGACAGCTGCTAAATACTAGAGCGGTACTATCTCGCCCCCAGTGCAGACTGGGTTTATACTGTTCTACAAATAAACAATCCCACTGTACATCATAAACCCTGAGGATCTCAATCTCAAGTCCCCCTTCTGGTGCGAGAAAGTCATATTTTTTGTTTTTAAATACATATTGTTTTCAAGTTTCATATAGATACCTAAACCGAAGGCAGTACAGTCGATCACTTCATACATTAGTTTCAATATAAAGCTGACAATGTTATACAATGCTGCAATCGGATGCTTACCATACTTCTTAGGACACACAAGCACATTGTATATAGTAAACAATGCACAATAAACTATGTGGAACAATCTCATAGCAATCGCCTCTGACCGGGAGTCTGACCTAATGTCACACCAAAGTCTCCCTTCAGAGACCCCAGCCCATAGTAAGGTCTCCATCACCCCCATACTTTGTAAAACATGGGGACAGCGTCTACCGTTATATGTCACCTTTTCAGCCATCCTGTAGAGGTCCACCCCCTCTGTCATTCTTGTTTGGAAGTTATCTCTGATTACACCCCCCTCCTCCCCCCAGTACTTGAGATAGTAATACTTGATAGATTGCATCTTAAAGGCTGGATTTGTTGTGGTTCATGTGAGGGCTTAGTTGACCATTACTCTATTCAACCACTGCACAGAACATATTCAACTTTTGTTTTATATTGAGTTAGCTTTTTAATCTAGTCAATAACAATTATAAGCGACATGCCAGCTGGATTCTCCCATTAAGCAATGTCACAGAGTTAATCATTGAAACGTGTATAGCTGACATTAATTCTCAATTTAGTCGAAACAACAAACTAACACAAAATACCAGACAAGGTGTATGTGAGGAAACACATTACAGCCATGACCGCAGATCAGTAAAAATAGACAAATCATTTGTCAGTATTAAGAATAAACATTAATATTTTTGGCACATTGGCATATTATCAGCTGTAATACAAGGTTGCAAGCATCCCTATAATGCACATCCCAGATAAAGGCTTACCAGTGATGCAAGACATCATTGATGAGATAAATTAAATGCAGCCGAAGTTCAAAATGCGCTCCTTCTGCGGTTATCCGGGTGCGCAGGTGCCATGCCATCACCTCACAGTGTTGAGGGGACTTGGCATTGGTAAACATCCAGTTTTTACCAGCCTGGAGCAAAAAGCAATCACCACTTTGGAATTAGAGCCATGAATTTTGTTTTGCACAATAGAAAATATTTCACAAGTTGTTACTGTTTACACAGGGAAAAGGCAGACAAAGATACACCTCAACTCTAACTACACATAAAAGTATGCATTTTTTAATTCATCCATGAATGGTGATAGAGAATGTAATGTGTGCACTGACAGACACATACTAAGCACAATCTAAAAACAAAAACTCAACAACTGCACACTCCAACACAGCACATCTCACTTTCAATGTACTGCCTCTGTAGGGCACCAGAATGTGCTCTCTGAGTCAGATGGTGGGGGAGAAGAGGTGGTGAAGAAGTAGTAGGCACGGAATTATTATATCTCCAGGACAAGCTGAAAGAAGCCCAAGGAGTTACGAGCTGTATCTGAAGACATTTCGTTCACAACAAACCAGTTTATGTCGGATGACATCGAGCCAGTCTGGAGCACGAACACCCATTTTACCCTTGATAGGGTTATGATAATAAGGACTCATCTAGGACTGTTTTATGGTCTTTATGATTTTGATAATTACATCTATATGTATTTTTCGTCAGCAGAAACATTTAGGTTCTTATTCGTATGCTTCACATTATTGAAGTGATTGATATACCTTTCACTTTGTGGTCTGTTGAGCTCTATGCTCTAAGCAGCCACTTGCAATAAAAATTATCATTTGAAAACATTAGCTTGTGCACAACTTCAGTTGTTTAGGTTTCATTAGGTCGCCTTTTATTTTTTTTCAACTACATATGCGGTCAATAAGGCAGTGGACGGTTTTGAAAAACCGATCAAAACTCGATTGAAAATAAAATCAACGAGTTTATAGTTGTAATTCAATGTTTGTTCATTTTTCACATTCAAAGAAAAAAAACACAATAAATATCACCAAATTGCTACGGGTCGCGGAGAAGATGTGTTTGAAGTGACATCATTTGAACATAAGATCTACACTGCAGTCCTGGCACAGCCCTTTTCTGGCCTCCATAGTGATATGCGGATGGAAAAGATCGGAATTGCTGCTCAGAAAGTGATGACAGTGCAAAAATAGGCCAGAATAGCTTAAGAATACATTTTTGTAGCCAATAAAATAATCCAGATTCCCCACTATGTTACTACTTTTTGAGGAATTATTTTATAAAATGATCTAGTTCACTAGGACAATTTCAGTCATGTGACAAGTTTTGACGTACACTACAGATCATTTCATACTGCAGGCTTCAGCCAGCTGGAAACTCTCTTCACTTCCTACATTAAAAGCACAACTAGAGACCCCACCCAAGAGAGTACTTTCTACAATGAACAAAAAGCCCAGAATCCATTTTTAACAAATGAAAGTATAAAAATGAAAGTCAAAAACGAAATGGGACAAGTGGCGATCAGACGAAAAATCAAAGTACCACAGGCAGTCCGGTTTCTTTAGTGGTACGTCAGCATCACCGGCAAGTGTGCAGTGTTCTACAATCACAAAGTTAAACAAGTACAGAGACGCACTGAACTTGAAAATTAAACACAAATCATATGTGCACCAACACAAGTATGGCTAAGAAGGCAAAGCTTCTCACTTTTTCGCCTGGTTACTGAAATCACTTACAGAGATGGCATCTTTCGTGCACGTGTCGATGATGGGCTGCAGTAAATTATCAAACTCTGTAGTCTCCAGCTGGGTGTCTGCCAGATTGTTTTGCATCTGCTGCTCCATGGCACGAGTGACGGCTGCTGTAATCTCCTCCTGGGGGGGGGGGGGGGGGGGGGGATAAAAACATTTAAAAATATATATCACAAAACGTTAACCAAATACCTCACTAAAAACTGCAAAGCATGCCTGATCCATTATGTAATTTTGAGCTATGTACAGAAATTCACAACTGGCATGACTTCATGCCCGAAGTCATTGATTGTAACAGGAACAAGTAGGAGTTGTCCAAGGGTGATCGTCTGGAGAGGCAAAGAAGAGACTGACTGCATTGCAGCCCAATGTGGCTGCCAGTGGAAGCATTCCACCCATCACCATTGCTTGTTTTAACAGGATAACTCAATTGCAAAGCGTACACCCAGACTTGGGTCCGTGCTTACTGGGCCAGATTCTCAACAGTGCAGATCAAAAAGGTGGCAGTTGTCCGGGGTTGCTCCATTTCCTATTCAGTGGTTAAATGGGCTGGCATTTTGGCCCATAATGTTCACACAGGAACAGGTCCAACACTGATCAGCATATGAATGGTCCCAGGCTAGGATGGTGCTCTGGGCAAAAAAATAATTGACTTGAATGTGGCCTGAACAATTGGTCGAGGCCTAGACTTCTGAAAGCATTCGACCTATCACTCTTTATTGCTTGAATGTCATTAGAGAATCTGTCTGCAGCTTAGAGCATGATAGCACATGTGAAGGACACATTTGCAAAACGTTATCCCAGTAAGTAAGTTCCCTTAAATGAGTGGCCGCAGAGCTCTACAGAAACCGGTTCTCTTGGTTAGTATGAATGTTTTGTAGTAGTACAGCATCGTGGACAGCCTGCATCAGGGAGACCAAGGGAGTACTCAGTTTCTCTCGGTCTTGTCACTTGTTTCAAAGTTTATCATCAGTACACCACATGAGGCTTGCTCAAGTAGGATACTCAAATGTGTGTGAAACAAAGCATTTCTAACAGAAATTGAAAAGAGAATACAGGAAAATATCACTCAGTCCATTGAAATGAAAACCAGGCTGCCAGAAGGAAAGATCTCGCCCTATAAATCTGTTCTTGATGAAATGCAGAGCGTACACATAGTGGTCTTGATTCTTACATCAGATTGTATAGTCCCTGAGATAAAGAGGCTATGCATTTTGAGTATGCCAGTTTCATAACAATTATCAATATCTAGATCAATGAATGAAACTATAACGCGGACAGAATTCCAACTCCAGGTCAACCAACAATGTAAAAATACTCTTTGGCATACTACCCCAACAGGGTGTAATTTCTCAAACCTAGCCCCTATATGGCCATATCGAGAATAGCACCTGAAGTAATTTGTCCACAAAGCACCCTAGAAAAGCAGACTTACTAATAACGCAACCTCCAAACAAAATGTTACACTGCATAGCTACAGTAAAACTGGTTTTACTATAGATTGTGAATTTTTATTTAAAAAAAAAAAAAACAAAGACTAAGATTAGGCAAAGCCTAGATAGCCAAAAGCATAAGGAGGCTTTCTTTTTAAGTAGGAAACACCAAGAAAAACCATCCTGAAGATTATGTGCAAGGAGAAACCATAGGAAACAACAAGCATTGGCAGAGACAATAGGTCTCGACTATGTGAGATCTACTGGCTTTGTAAATGTTTGTAGATGTGTTAGCAGACCAAGCTACTGTGCAACATGTCTTGAAGTCAAGAAAATAAAGCGTTACGACGTGACTAGCGTTGACTAAGCCATATAGTTTGGTTTTTTGAAAGCCATGTTGCACTGCACCCTGCGCTGCTGTGAAATATGTTAAAACATTTTTTTTTTTAAAAGGAGCGGTGAGCAACACAAAGGAGGCACAGGGAAGGAGGGAGGAAGCACCAGATGGGGACATCATCACAGAGGAGGGATGGTCGGGAAGGGAAAGAAGAAATAGTACCTCAATTACGATGAGAGCAGCAGATAGGTGCTAATTAAGTTAAATCAAACTGTGCTTTGTTCATGCTCCACCGAAAGGAACATAAGTGACGCTTGGCCTGTGATGGCCAATTAGAAGGCAACAAGGAAGAGTGATACTGAAGTCAACAAGTGGCAAGCAACGGGCAGGCTCCAAGCCCAATATTGTACACAACGGTCTTACAAGCGAGAGCGCTTGCAGTCACAGACTCGACCCGAAAAAGGATGACAAAAAAAAAAGGCATTGATTGTAACAGGAACTAGTAGGAGTTGTCCAAGGGTGATCGTTTGGAGAGGCAAAGAAGAGACTGACTGCATTGCAGCCCAATGTGGCAGCCAGTATCAGCATTCCACCCATCACCATTTCTTGTTTTAACAAGGTAACTCAATTGCAAAGCGTACACCCAGACATGGGTCCGTGCTTACTGGGCCACCATAAAGTGAAACCTAATTTGCTTGTAAATTCACTTTAGAAATAGATATATGCAAAATAAAGTATTTCATTAAACAGTTGATATGTCACATAAATTGCAAATCTAAATTTAATTCGTGGGATATTTTGCCCTCGTGATAGGGTTTATGTTGGTTTCATCACCGACAATGGTTCAAGAATCACTGAACATCTTTCAACCGTTAGGTTGAAGAGTGGATCTATACCAATGGTTAAACTTTATTAGAAAGGGATATAAAGAAAATCAAATTAGATGGCAGGTAACAGTCGAAAACCACAGTCTTAACAAAAGTACATGAAAGAGTGTTAAATAAAAGAATTGGACTGATTTAACTACAGCACGAGCAGCAATGTAAAAATTATATTAGCAATCCTGTTTCCTTTTGTGAATCTCTCTGGATTCCAAGCATGTGATGTGCTCAAAAACTGAATCCAGCAGGTTGCAGAGGACTCCTGCTAGACCTGGCATCTTTGGGTATGTTTCCCCTGTCTTTTTGCTTTCTGACCTCCTGGTTTTTACTCTGTTTTTTCTGGTTTAGTGCACTTTCTCACTGCTGTTTAGTGTTGAAGTGCAAGTACTCCTGTAGTAAATTGTGTTATGGATTGGTGTTGCCATGATTGGCATATCTGCTAGTGGGCCTGCTGCACTGAATTGTGCCAACCTAACAATCAGCCCTGTAAAGGGTTTTCTGACCTGTCACTGCAGTGTCTGCGTGCAGTCTGTAACTGCCATGTCGACCTGGCAAGTACACCCACATGGCAGGACCTAATATGCCCTTTTCTTACATGCAAGTCATCCCTCTGGTAAGCCCAAGGTACCCCTGTGGGCAGGGTGCTGTGTATGTTAAAGGTAGGACATGTACTTGTGTGTGTGACATGTCCTGGTAGTGAATTGCAGTGCATTTTGTTTTGTAAATGTATAGGTATTTATATAGCGCCGATCACCACTACGGGTATCTCAGCGCTGTACTCATACCGCTGAAGTAACCCTTCCTGGTTTTCCGTGTGAAGTGTCCACTCCTGGGCACCCCCATGGTGAGGCCAGGCATCCCAGCGCTGTTGGGGACGTTGTGGAGATTAAGCAAGCTATTGCCCAGAGTTGCATGTGACCCATGATTAGAATAGGCACTGAGGCGAGAATATCCGGTCCGAGGAATTTATAGCCCGAGACCCTGCCGCGGCGGGAATCGAACCCTGGTCCCGGACCAGTGCTCTGCATCGAGGTCTGCCGCTCTAACCATTGAGCCACACTTCTCCACTTCTTCCACAATGGAAAGGCTATCTGTTTTATAGGATAGAATGGGAGGTTGCTTAGACGATCTTATAAGCATAAATTCCCATTGCGACCATATTGAGTTTAGTATTCCTGGACTCAGAATGTAAAAATGCATCGTTTGGTAAAGATTATTTTTATATTCTGTGTTTGAAATTAACACTTTTAGAAAGTAGGCGTGTTCTTGCTTGGTCATTCTGTGTGCCTCTTCTGGTTTGTGGATTGATTGTCTGGCTTTGGAGAGACAGGGGCTGGGCATGTGCATTCACTGTAGACAGCCACTGTGTGTGTGTGTGTGGGGGGGGGGGGGTGCGGGGGGTGTTGGTGTGTTTCGCCTTTCCTGGATGAGTCAGGGCTGGGCTGAAAAGATCTGGGCTGCATTTCAAGTAGGGGGAGGAGATTTCCTTGCAATTGAATGGGCCTGGTCTGCCTTAAACAATGCTTTCTCAATCTTCTGCTAGGAGGCTGGACCAGAGAGGCCAGAACTGGTTTGGACTGAGCACAGAGCCTCTCAGCATGAGAGAACAAAGGGAAACTAAGTATAAATAGTGGGGCCTAAACCCCAGAACTCGCTGGAACCAAGGATTCTGCCAAGAAGAACAGCTGGAAGAACTGCCAGGAGGAGTACTGCCCATTTACAGCGTTGTCGCTTTTGTTGGGTTGGCCTTCAGTTGCTGCTTCTACCTTGGGCAGTGAAAGGACTAGACTTTCTATAACTTGTTGCTGAGTATCTCCAAGGGCTTGTAACCGAGCTTGCCTCCTGTTAACAAAGACTCAGGGACAGCAAAGACTTAATTCGCCTCTGGGCACCCCTTCTGGAACCGTGGGTTTCAGTTGCCGCCGCAGAGGCACAGCACTCCGCACCCCCTCTGTTGCCTGCACCGCGATCTGTCAGCACCGCATCAAGAACCGCCCCGATTTGCACTGCAGCCCTGGTCTCACCGCCGCCACTGGACAACCATCACCAAGCCGCTGGCTGCACCGCGACCTGAGGACACCACACAGCTATGCATCGCAACAGTCGCCACATCCAGCTGAATCAGCTGCATCGCACCCTACCACTGACCCGCTCCAACGCGGTCAGCAGGAACTGTTGGATTCTGTCTTCAGTATGGCGGTAGAACTGGACACAGCTACCGACTTCAAGGAACTGCATTTTATAGGTATTCTTGCAAAGTGCATATTTTAAAGTACTGTATGTTGGATATTTGTAGTTTTGGTCTTGTTTATAAAAATATTGGATAGTTTACTAAACTGGTGTGGTGTCCTTTTGTAGTGTTTTCACTCTATTATTGTTGGTTATGTGCAAATGCGTTACACACTGCCTCTAAGATATGCCTAACTGCTTGTGCCAAGCTACTAAGGGGTGAGAAGAGGTTCTTTTTGGAGTTGAACTCCCTTACCGGGATGAGGAAGAAGGGTCCCTACTTGAACAATGGTGCAAACCATTGCCAACTAGAGACCCCCATTTCTAACAACTCCCCTATGGGAAATCCAAATTAAGTTATCACAAGAGACCAGGATTTATAGATATAAATTATCTTGATGGGGCCATATATGTAAGTATTCAAACACCTTCAAGGGGAAATGTAAGTCCCACACATTAGGATTAGGGCCCCAGTTTTATGGTATTTTTTTGTTTTACATTTCAGTCTGTATCCATGTTTATTTTTTGCTCATTTTTTTTCTGTATTTATCCATTTTTAGGTCGAGCATTCGAGACCTCTTGTATACACTTTAGTATATACTTATATGTGTATGTACTTTGTGGGCTCTGGAGATCAGCCCTAGGACTGGTCTGCTTCCACTTAGGGACTTTTCTTTCTGTTCAACTGCCTCTATTTAACTGTCTTGATATAAAATGACCAGTATAGGTCAGTAAAGAGCCAGAATTGCTTTCTGCTGAGGGACTTTTTTAAAAAAATTTCTTCTGGCAACTGCCTCTATTTAACTTTCTTGATAGAAAACGACCAGCAGAGGTCAGTAAAATACCAGAATCACTTTAGCATTCTATAGATTCAAGCCCATAAAATTTGTCTTCCACGAGCACAGGTAAACAATATTTTTTTCAAATCTTGTTTTTTCAGTGATATGACCACGAAGGACCTGATTTTATATTAAAAACAGAGCTTTGGACTATACCATTTCCCATTGAAAGGAAATATTTTTCTCCATGTGTTCCCATACCTGGTGTGTCACGCAGTTTGGTGCTTACTTTCCCTCCATGTTAAAGAACAGTAGATGTTTTAGCACCCAGGCTAATGTGCTGCATAGCTAAATGCATATAAGGTCCCAAAGGAGAGACAAATTGCATTGTAAATGCTTGTTATTTTGTGCTTTCCCTATAAATTAATCTGCAATGGGTATTTTTCTACAATTGTTTAACTGATAAATGGATGCTCACATTTTAATGTCCAAAAGGTTTCAGAAGAATACAGTGCAATAGCGTTATCTGAAAAACACTTGCACTGTACAATAGCATAAATAACTGCAGATCTGCACTCAATTAAGCTTAATTTGGAAATCTAATGTCTTTTTTTTTCTTTTTTAATCACCCCTGCCTCTCAATCTGTACACCTACTGAACTGGAACTCATGATTTAAAAATATTTACAAATAAATGCAGTCAGGAAAACAAATCGTTTTCGGTCTATTTATCTGTAAAAATCAGTAAAAACAGAAAACTGGGAGCCCTAATTAGGATTAAAGAAATACATATGACATATTCAAGGAGTGGGGAGAACCATGGTTTGATAATGTGTACTTAATTGTTGTACGGAATTGGTGTTAAATGATACTTGCTAAAGGGTCTTACTACCTGCATGATTAGGATTTGAATATGCAATACAACACTATGTGCACTGATGTGGAAGCGGTTGTAAGGATGAACCAACACTATTTTTGAGTAACTGCAGGTTAAATGGAGATACAGAATGTGGTGTTGCGTTACCTGCACAGATATAGCGGAGTCATGAGAATTAAGAGTCTTCTGTGCACAGAGGTTCTGCATGAAGCAGAAGTGTAATGACTTCCAGAATGGGAACATACAAAGTGATTAGTGACTTCTGAACTGCAGTGTGTTAAAAGGAAATTACTATGTGGGGTAGAATCTTTTTGCATTTACTCTAGATGGGCTGCGCCATGGCACCCTGAAGCTCCAGCTAGAAACAAAGGTGAGTTCTCTTTAAATATAGACGGCATAAAACCAGTGGAAGTCGCAAAAGAGAGTAATGAGCACACTGTACAAGTTTTATTTGTAGGATCTACTTTCAATGAAAACAAAGAGACATTGGTAAAATGGAGGAATAATGGAGGACTAAGAAAGCCGGTACAGAGAGGTTTCTTTCTGGGATATATACCGGAAGAGAAAACGTTTTGTTTCACCTGTTTAAAGAAACTACATAGAAATTGAAATATTGAAGATGCGTTTTGATTACCTCTAAGCATATTAAAATAGAATAAAATAAATAATATAATGCCATTGAACTAGCTGGAACAAATGGATTCTTAGGAAATAAGAGGCCTATGATTAGTCTGTCTGTTTGAATTTGATCTAAAAAAAAAAAAAAGAAGGAGATAAAGCTGTAAAAGGTACAAGTTAATGGCTATGTACACATTTTTCAGGTAATTAACATGCAACAATCAAAATTATGAATCACGGAGTGGAAAGTTAAAGAGATTTAAGAAAACAAGATGGATCCTTGATTAATTTGGGTGTTTACAGGTAATTAAGATATATAAAAGAAACCAAAGAAGTTTAATCCTTAACTGACTTGAGTTTCAGTGCTATGGGTTATTATGCATTATATTTTTGCAGACACCTGAGATTAAACACTGAGAAGAGCCAACAGCCACATTAAACTGTGATATCCTGATGAAGACTGTAATTAAAGAAACCAAAACTATATCCATGGTCCTCGAGAGACTGAGGGGGAACACTGTGTGGTAGGACATTGGTGCCGGCACGGTGACCCCACACACAAATGTGTGGAAAATTAAATTTTTTCCAGCTAAAATTGAGGTTTGCAGGGGATTCTTGGTAGGAAAATGTTGGGGGATCCAAGCAAGCTATATCTCCCTGGACTTCCCCCGGGTGTCTAGCTTTCAGAAATGTATGGGTTTGGTAGGTTTCCCCAGATGGCCGCTGAGACAAAAACCCAGGTGCCCCCCTTGCAGAACCAGGACGTTTTGGGATAGGTAATTCTGAGGTCTCGACAAACCATTTTGAGCTCTTATCTGTCGCGGGTACTTGGCCCACCCACACGGAGAGGTACCATTTTTATTGGGAAACCGGGGGCCAATGCTGGGTGGTAGGAAATTTGGATTAGCCCAGTGATCCTACAATTTTCCCCACACAGAAATCTGAGAAATATTAGATTTTTTCTGCTAAATTTGAGGACTGCAGGGGATTCTGGGTAGGAAAACATTGTGTGATCCATGCAAGCCATACCTACCTGGACTTCCCTGGTTCTCCAATTTTCAGGAATGTGTGAGTTTGGTAGGTTTTCCTACATTGCGGCTGAGCCGGGGGCCAAAATCCCAGGTGACCCCCCCCCCCTTGCAAAAACAGGTTGTTTTGCGACAGGTCATTTTGAGATCTCCACAATACGTTGTGGGCCCTTGCCTATCGCAGGTGCTGGGGGCGACACACTGACACCCCCACACACCCCCACACACACTTTTATCTGAAGACTTTGAAGAATGCGGGGTGGGTGGAATTTTGTGAACCCACGCAGATTCCAGAACTTTCCATCACAGAAATGTGGGGGAAATTTGTTTGTTTTTTTACACAGTTTGAGGTTTGCAAGGGATTCTGGGTAAGAGAACCTGGAGGGAGACATACAAGTCACCCCCTCCTGGATTCCTCTGGGTGTCTAGTTTTCAAAAATGTATAGGTTTGCTAGGTTTCCCTAGGTGCCAGCAGAGCTACGGTTAAAAATCCACAGCGTGTCACTTTGCCAAAAAGGGTCTCTTTTCACTGTAAAAATGTGGTGTCCACGTTACGTTTTGGGCCGTTACCTGTCGCGGGCACTAGGCCTACCCATACACGTGCGGTACCATATTTACTTAGGGGAACGAACACAATCGTAGAGCAACTGTTCTTACCTGTTGACTTTCGATGCATTTCTGCCTTCCAACTGTAAGACAATGTGTAAACAAGCATTTGCATAGCCAATAGGTCTCACCTTTGGGACCATATAAGTATTTAGTTATGCAGCACAATATCATTGGTACAACAGCATCAACTGTTGCATGGCTAAACACTTATAAGGTCCCAAAGGCGAGACCTATTGGCTATGCCAATGCTTGTTGTGTTATGGGGGAGCATAAATAACAGGAGGGTGAGAGAGCCAGTCAGTCAGCGAGAGAGAGAGCCAGTCAGTCAGCGAGAGAGAGAGCCAGTCAGTCAGCGAGAGAGAGAGCCAGTCAGTCAGCGAGAGAGAGCCAGTCAGTCAGCGAGAGAGAGAGCCAGTCAGTCAGCGAGAGAGAGAGCCAGTCAGTCAGCGAGAGAGAGAGCCAGTCAGTCAGCGAGAGAGAGAGACAGTCAGTCAGCGAGAGAGAGAGACAGTCAGTCAGCGAGAGAGAGAGACAGTCAGTCAGCGAGAGAGAGAGACAGTCAGTCAGCGAGAGAGAGAGCCAGTCAGTCAGCGAGAGAGAGAGCCAGTCAGTCAGCGAGAGAGAGAGCCAGTCAGTCAGCGAGAGAGAGAGCCAGTGCCAGTCAGTCAGCGAGAGCCAGTGCCAGTCAGCGAGAGCCAGTGCCAGTCAGCGAGAGCCAGTGCCAGTCAGCGAGAGCCAGTGCCAGTCAGCGAGAGCCAGTGCCAGTCAGCGAGAGCCAGTGCCAGTCAGCGAGAGCCAGTGCCAGTCAGCGAGAGCCAGTGCCAGTCAGCGAGAGCCAGCGAGAGTCAGCGCGAGCGAGAGTCAGCGCGAGCGAGAGTCAGCGCGAGCGAGAGTCAGCGCGAGCGAGAGTCAGCGCGAGCGAGAGTCAGCGCGAGCGAGAGTCAGCGCGAGCGAGAGTCAGCGCGAGCGAGAGTCAGCGCGAGCGAGAGTCAGCGCGAGCGAGAGTCAGCGCGAGCGAGAGTCAGTGCGAGCGAGAGTCAGTGCGAGCGAGAGTCAGCGCGGTCAGCACGAGCGAGAGTCAGCGCGAGCGTCAGT
>NC_140595.1:29981085-29993585 GCF_964204655.1 Triturus cristatus
TATCATCCCAACAACGTGATCTCTCAACTATACTTGATATATATTAGCCAAGGGGGTGAGGTGACTGATGCGGTAAGAGTGCATAGAGGGGTTAGACAGGGATGTGTTTTAGCCCCTCTTTTATTTATTATTTATATTAATGGGCTACATAAGTTCTTGGTCTCTCTAACCTGTGATGTACCCAAAATAAAGGGCAATTACCTTCCCGCTCTGCTATATGCAGATGATGCGGTCCTTATGGGCCGCACCCCCAATGCGTTACGCATCCTAGTGAATGCTTTCGTCGACCATATGGACTCTTTGGACATAAAGACCAATTTTAAGAAATCCTTTGTCCTGTCCTGTGGCCCGAAGAAACGACACATTGGAAGCATCGTCGTGGGGACAGAGAGTTTGGGGTCTACCAGTAGCTTCCCGTATTTGGGAGTGGTCTTTGCTGCGAACAACTCCTGGAGTGGGCATATTGCCGACTCCAGGGGTAGGTTCTCAAAGGCCATTAACTCTATCCTGAGCCTCCCCCGCCCCAAAAGGACTGGCGCGTTGGTTGCCACTTTAAAAATATATAAGGCCCAATGCATTCCGGTTGCAACGTATGGAGCTGAGGTTTGGGGAACAGCCAGATGTCCGCACATTCTTGCAAAGGGAAATAGATTTTGCAGGAAGCTCCTTTGTGCCCCCCCTCTCCTCTCCCCACTACATATGTCACAAAGAATTAGGGTTGCATTTTATAGGGGATTTTATTCGTGCTCGCCCTGCTCTTTTTTGGCTGGCTATTTGGAAAAATCCTGCCGCTAAATTGACTAGGGATATTATAGAGGATTGTTTATGTTGTGACAGAGGCATGTCCATCCCTTGGCTTTCCGGGGTGCAGAGCGTTCTCGGTAGTGCGAATTTTAAAAATGTTTTTTCTGATCCCACCACCATCTAGCTCCCACCCAAGTCTGTACTCAAACAAGCTCTCTATACACTGTTCAGTGACGAAAGGGTTGCGAGAGAGTCCTTGAAACCTAGTGTCACTAGATATCTAGCCCGTAATCTTTTAACCTATCCCATACCCAGCTACTTAACTCTCCCAATGAGTCACTGGGAGCGAGGCCTCTTATTTCGCCTAAGGGCTGGCACTATCAAATATGCTCTTAGTTTCCCGCTATGGAATCATAATGATCAAATTGTCGAGCCGTGCCCATGTGATTGCCGGAGTGATCAAACAATTTTACATTTCTTATTGTTTTGTAAATTTTATAATAAATATATTAAACGGTTTTTAACTCCATAAGTTAAAAAACTGAAACCGATTAGCCTGGATCTCGCACTTTCAATGATACTAACCCTGGATGATCATGAACTTGTTTTCCGTGTGGGTTCCTTTTTAAAAACTGCGGTTCGTGCCCGTTTAACTAGGTCTTAAAGTATGAGCGATTTGTTGCTTTTATCTTGTAAATACTTGCATATTGTACATCTGCAATGTAAATTGTATTTTGTGCTTTTATGGATTACTATTATCTGAATAAAGTTTTGAAACTTGAACTTGATATAAGTGGCATTGACGCAAGCCTAGACTCCTATATGGCCTATCCAATTGCAGAGCCGGGCCGGCGGCAAAGCCTCCTGCTAACTAGTAGCGAGCCACTATTAGATCGTATTCATTCTGACCTAGCAGAGGGTAATGCCCCTACTTTAAAACGCAAACGTGGTGGTAAGCAGCATAAAGGCTCGCGTACTAAGAAGAGTAAAAGTGCTTTCCCTATGCGGCACGACAAGGGGGTCACGTATAGGAATAAAACATCGATACAGGTAGAAAATACTGGTTCAAAACATAGAAGGCCTATTGCTGACATAACGTAAAGCCCGCCCACACATGGTAGTAGCACCGTATGTTCATTGGACAATATTGAACACTTAGTTGGGTCCTTAATTTTCCCATTGCTGGAACGTATAAAAAGGATAGGCATACAGCTAGAAACACTGGAGAAAATTACACGGGATAATTCAGCCCTGTTGAAAAAACTGGGGGACAAACCTATAATAAACAACTCACTCGCATCACCTAAGAATAGACAAAAGCCATTAGCAGGTGCTAAACTGGGAGAAGGTAGTAAAAATTCGTCAACCCTAGAAGGTGGTAAGATAAAAGTTAACGATTCCCAACAGGACGGTAAGGCTGGTAAAGAAACCAAACTAGTAAGCCTCAAAACATGTACAACCAAGATCCCAGATAACATGGCATTAGAATTAGATAAAATAATGGAAACTAGAAGCAAAGAACACAGAAAGAGTTGATCTTCCCCCGGACTCTTATCCTTATGTAATTGTGCTCGCAGGGGTGCCGGAGTGGAAAAACAACAGGGTTGAACTTGGGCACTGAGGTTCCCCCCGACCCCGCTCTGGCGTTGCTGGGGTACTCAAGGCCTCTTCCGGTGGCTCAGCGACGCTTGGTTGACATGGCATAGCTTATTGCTAGACGAGTTGTCGCACTTTGTTGGATGAGAGGGCCCCTCCCCACCATGAAACGGTGGGTGAGGGACATGCTGTACTGCAGCACACAGGCTGAGATTTACAGTGAATTACTGCCGCTGAGGAGTCGCCCTAAGAATTTCTGGGAATTATACAAAACGTACCTCACCGCTGCAGCTCCGGGTCCAACTGATGAAGGGGACTGACGGGGGGAGATCGTAGATACGCGTGCTCCCGAGGAGCGCGCAGCTGCTTCTGACACGCTCCCAGGGTGAAGGTGTGGTTGTGTGGTGCGGTATGGTGAATTGGAGGGGTCGATTGTCCAGGGAGCGGGCGGGGGGGCCTCCGGTTTGCCCCGGGAGATCCGGGGAGTGGGCGCCCTAGGAGAGTAGTGGTGCGGGGCAGTGAGGCGGACGGTCTGATAGTGGTGGAGTGCTGCGCCTGGCTGGCTTGGGCTGCAGTGGTAGCTGACACACTTAGACAAGGTCGCCTGACCAGACAAGACGATGTGCGCGCGAGGGGGGGGGGGGGGGGGGTTGGAAGAGTAGGGAGTTGGGGTTCTGGTTGGAGTTATTGAGTGTGTGGTTGGTGTAGGAAGGTGGATATCTGACTATGGTTACCCCCAACTTTTTGCCTAGTGTCTAGCTGGTTTTTCGACTTAGTTGGCCTGAGATCCTGCCATTCAGGGTCTCAGGCTGTCTGCTCTCTCTGTAAAATGGACTCCATGTACCCTAGGTACATAACCAATTGGTAAGGATCACCTTATTGGACCCTGTACAGTGTACCCTAGGTACCCAGGGCATAGGTGTACCCTAGGCCTACCAGGGGCTGCAGCATGTATTGTGCCACCCCTGGCCTGGCCTTCCATTGTGACACAACTGGCTGATCACTCAGCTGGGGCAAGGTCGTGTAATCACCCCTTGCTTAGGTGTAGTATTCCTATACCTAACTTACATATAGACACATGTGTACCTATCAGTCACTCCTATGGCAGGCCTTGACAATCCTGGAGGCAGAGTGCTTGGTAACATGTGAGATGGTGCTCTAGCATGAGCTGAGCCTGTCTGCAGCTTTCGGAACCATGTCCTTATAGCTGTTCTATGATATAGCCTACCATATACTCTTAAAGTACCTTATAATCTTAGACGGTTATGGTAACTATGGTTTGGCTTTATCAAAACATGTCGTGTAAGGTGTCTAACACTCGGGAATAATACCCCCATGCCATTTCTGGACATGAGAATATTATTCCCCCCTTCTAGAGGGAAAGGCATGTTAAAATCATACTTCAACTGTTAGCCTCTGACCAAAGCCTCAGCATCACAAAATGGATGCTGCTGCCACGACAAGTCTGACCTCCTGCTGCTGGGAGTGATCCCAGCCAGGGAGGCCTGGACAATAGGTTTCCTGCTTGGGGAGGTGCTAGCACCTCCCCAGACAGCCTTTAGTGTATTGGGGCAGGGTGGGCTGAAAGGAATGAGACATGCCTGGGGCACACAAGGTGTTCCTTGCATAGTCCAGTTCAAACCGGCGCTGGGGCACTCCAGCCCCAGCTCTGGCGCGAAACTGGACAAAGGGAAGTGGGTGTAACCACCCCCTCCCAGGTCCCACCCATAAGGCGTGACCTAGCAGGTATCCCAGCCCCCCAGATTAGTATAAGAGTGGGAGTTGGGCCTCAAGACTTTAGATTATCCTGAACCTGCAAAACTGAACAGAAACTCTGGACCTTCGACATTCGACGAAAGAAGAAGACTGAAGAATCTCCCTTGTAGCCAAGGAGTGGCTACCCTGTGCAAACAGGCACCATCAAGTGACTACCCTTTGCTTTGTGAAACGTTCGACGAGGAACCGATTGCAGAGCCCGACCAGAGCCTTGATTTCCAGACTTCTCCGACCCTCATCCACATCTGCAGCAGAGCTGAGATCCGTGGAGGCGACGAGCGACGTGGGACCGGCTACCTGGGAAAAGTGGCTAGTAACTTACAGCGCAGCTTCTGAGGTACCCTCGAAGTTGTGCACCGGGGATTGAGAAGCCCCAACCCCAAGCACCATCTGCACCGAAGACCAGCCCCCCACACTCCACGAGTCCTGCGTGGGGCCCTTCAGCATTTTCCTGCTTGCCGCGTCTGTCCGGTTGCTTGCCCGCTGGCTAGTGGCCTTTGTGACGACGCTCCCTGAAATCTTCTGCGCTGGTTTGGCTCCTCCAGACTGGCTCCCGCTTCTCTGCAAAGAAGAAGCACCCCAGACCTTCCTGGTCTGCACCAGAAGCAAGTCCCTTGTTCTTCGTGGGTTCCGCTTGCCAAGGCTTGGTGAGTCCTAGTCCAACTTCGACGCCGCCGACAGCAAGAGCCTTCGTGGGACAGCTCGCCTCCTGGTCCTGGTCGTCCTCGACGCTTCCTGGTCCTCCTGGCTGCAGCGACAAGCTTCACCTTCACCTGCAACTCTTCACGACATCGCCTGGTTCCTTCCTGGTTCCACGTGGTCACTGGCTAGTGACCTTGACTCTGTCCCCTCTGCTTGCAGGTTTCTTCTCTTCTTGATCCCAGGCTTGGGATCCACCGGACACTCTCTCCTGACTGCCTGTCAGCATCTTTCTTCAGGCATCCATAGGAGTCGACGACGAAAACGACGCATCTTCACCCCTATGCACCCGCAGCCTGTGGGCTAGGTAACTTGGGTACTCCGGTGCTCATCAGGATAGTGACTATCCTAGTGTCTAGTTTTCAAGTCTCAACTTCCTAGCTACTCCGGAAGTGTCCTAAATCTATCTATTTCTAAACTGTAATATTGCTATTGACTTTTACGCATTACGCGTGAGTGTTTCCACTCTGCACACGAATCCCGTGGGCCTCCCACTTCCTAACTAACGCTAGTGTAGTGTAGCCCCAGCGATTCCCTAGGCCTAGGCCTATTCTATTTCCGTGACAGTGGTTCTTATACCACTTCTTTAGTATATGGTTTGCGTGGCCCCTAGGGCCTAACTGTATTACTTACCTGTGTGACTTACTGTATGCATTAATAAGACTGTGTTGTACCTACCTCTAAACTCATAAAGAGTGCTGAGGGTTTGCTTAGAATAAATACACTTTATTTTATATATATATCTGTTGTGGTGTCCTTTCATTTGGTATTCAAGGGATTATATATGGTATCACAGCTGGCTTCACATGCCATTCAGAGTTTAGCCTAAGACTGCTCTTGTCCATGCTACCACTAGTATAGCTGGTCTATAAGGTTGACTTTACAACCAATCACCATAAGGGTATTTGGACTGATATAAGGTGTACACTATAACTAGTGACATCATACATCAGGCCAACCTCTCACAGTTGGTTTCGCTGATGCCGGCCGACGGCCTGAGTCATATGCAGACTATGGCGTGGGCCAGAAGTAGCGCAGCGGCGGTACGCTGACAGGCGCGAGGTCGCTCATTTGTCATGGGTTGGGTGTTGGCGACGCCGCCGGTCCTCCGGGATGTCGGCTGAATGGCTGTGTTATTGCTCTTACGGGGACCCGCCCGCTTGGATGCCCGTGGCCTTTGTATACTGTACGGCGGGCAACTGCCTTTTGTTTCTCCTATATTGTCAATAAAGGTTTTTGAAACTTGAAAAAAAAAAAAAAAACAGGGTTGAAACTTCGCATGAATTAAAGAACAAGGTCATGTACTGGCTAGGAAAAAATAGGCCCCTTAGACCTGCTCTGTGTGGGGAAATTATTAACGTTCGTAGAGCGAACTGGCTGGGACCTAAAGCAAAAGACATTAGTGGCGACTGTATCATTGTAAATTTTAGAGATCCACGCGTAGCACAATTTATTAGCGGTTTTCCAAACTATGAAAACTCTGGTGGAATTTTCTCTTTGGATTTAAGTTATTTCTATCCACCGGCCCCATTTGTTGTTGTTGATAGCCAGAGACCGTATTTTACACGACATGAAGAGAGGCACTCATATACTGGAAACCGATTTAATGCCCATAGGGCACCAACGATGCAGGGAGGTTCCATGCCATATAACTATCACGATTATCGACAGACAGGGAAACTATTCAATGTTCCAACCTACAATAGATTTGACTCTTTGTCGGGTTTAGGGGGGGTGGACTGACCAGCACGGGTACAGGCATTTGACACCAGTGCAGTAAAGAGACTCCCCTCTAGTAAAGGCCAGTCTGGGAAAGGAGGATCTTGAAGAGGGAGAAGGACAGATCCTGGACAGGATTGATCATATACATATAGAAAGGTTGGAAGTTGCACAAATGGGGGATCAACATGTGAGAAGGGGAAAAACAGATAATAGCATAACAAAGATCATTAACACAAGACACGCTAAATATGATAGGATTAAGGATAATTGGACTATCACTTTTTGGAATATTGCCGGACTTAGGGCCAAGCTGGATAATCCGCTTTGGCTCAATTTAATTGAAGGTCAAGATGTCATATGCCTGCAAGAAACGTGAGCAAAAGATGTGTATCATTTGAATGGTTTTAAAACAGTTTTTACCTCGGCAATAGGCTCATTACATGGCAGAGCCAAGGGTGGGCTCTGCACATATGTCTCTAATTGTTTTAAATGTAATATTATTGAGGTTTTTTTTATAATAACTGCTATTACCATATTGTTGGTCTACATATGACCAAAACTCTCTGTATTCTGGTCATTAATTTAAATAATAATCTTCCCTCGGCTGACTTAGCCTCAGTATTTAATAAGCTAAGTTCTGAAATTAACTCTATAATCAGCAATGAATGAAAGGAGTTTGTTGCCATATGGGGGGGGGGGGGTGATTTTAATTGCGCAATCTGCAATAGAGGCGGTAAAGGAAATTGTGGATTAACCCTGGACAGGGAGTCCACATCGACACACTTCGATCATAATGGGGTGGGTGATGCTCTGAATGAGATCCTCTTTATGAATGATTTAGGGTTTGCAAACCAATTATGCCACCCAGAGGTTCCGTTCTCTGCAACTTTTTGTGGTAGAGGGTTCTCGTCTGTTATTGACTACGTTTTGATTTCCTCGTGTTTTAGGGCAAGTGTTGGTAACTATAGTAAATTAGAAATATCCCTTAGTGATCATTTCCCAATTAGGGTGAAATTATAGACCCTCGTGCCATTACTGATAGCATTCCCAGGTTGCAGTCAAGAGACATTACTATTTCCAGGCAGAACGGATATGCCTTAAAGTGGTCTAAAATTGTACCTGCCGAGTTTCTTTGTAATCTAATTAAGGCCCGTAATACATGCTTTAATACCTGTCTGGACATGGTGTCCAATGATATTGAAGTTTTTAATAACTTTAAATCAATTATAATATGTATGAAGGAAAATTTGTGGATCAGCTCGAAAATACACAATAATGGTAAAAAGAAGGGATGGTTTGATCAAGAGTGCACTAAAGCACACTCTAAACTCAAACGGGCATTGAACGGGCATGTCAAAGACAAGAAACAGATCAGGGAATATCGGAAATCCTATAAATTGGCCATCAAGAATAGGAGGGCTAAAATAAAGAAGTAAGCATGGGAGGACCTTTTAGGAGCTTCTGAACGGAGGGACATGACAGCTTTCTGGAGGGCAGTTAACGCATCATACTTTAAGGATGATACTAAGGCGCGGGTTGAGATTGCCATTGCCGAGGAGGAATGGGTGAGTTATTTCGAGTCCCTTTATAGTCCTGCAGACCCCCTGAGGGAAGCGAGTGAGCAGGACACACCCAAAGTATTTACAAAAACTAAAGATTTGAACCTTTTTTTTTACATTGGGTGAGGTGACAAAGGGCATTATTTCGAGTCAGGGGGGCAAGGCACCGGGACCAGATGGTGTACCGGTAGATGTTTTTAAAAATAACTTAACATTATGGGCACCATTATTAACAAGATTCCTCAATGCAGCTTGCTCGGTGGGCCTCCCCAATACTTGGTACGAATCAATTATAGTACCTATTTTTAAAAAGGGCGATAGGGCAAGCTGTAAGTGCTATCGCCCTATATCTCTGCTAGATTCAATTGTTAAAATTGTGGGTAGAGTTATCTTAGACAGGCTGCAGTCATGGGCAGATGAGCACAAGATCATTAGTGACCTGCAATATGGTTTTAAGGGAGGGGTAGGGACAGTAGCCCAAGGACTTAACTTATTTATATTATTGGAAAAGTATACAAAGGCAAAGGGTGGGAGATTGTTTTTAACCTTTGTGGATTTAACTTTTGCCTTAGACTGTGTTAACCACAGTAAATTATGGTTAATTTTAATACGATTGGGAATAGAGGATAATATTATTTGTTTTTTAAGGGAGCTGTACAATGGGGCTAGGGCAACAATCAGATATGGCCTAAATGGAGAGTGCACTAGAATGTTTAACATTGCAAGGGGAGTAAGACAAGGGTGTGTCCTTGCCCCGTTTTTGTTCCTAATCTATATCAACAAGTTAGAGGATATCTTGCTGAAGGATTGTGTAGATATGCCCACGGCATCACAACGTCATATACCGGCATTAATCTATGCTGATGATGCCGTTCTGATGGCTAGGACCCCCGTAGCAATGCAATCTATGATTACTTCTTTTTCCACCTTCATGACCGGTTTGGATCTGAAGGTAAATTGCACCAAAACCTTTGCTATGAACTGTGGCACTAAAACAAAACAGAGGAAAAAAAACATGTTTATAGACTCTAAGCCATCAGATCACATCTCTACCTTTCTCTATTTAGGAATTTTGTTTGAGTGCACAGGCCAGTGGAATACCGCAGTCAAGGGGAGAAATTTGTTGTTCACCAAGTCTATAATGGCCCTTAAACTTTTTAGTAAAAAGATGGGAAAGAAACCAGTAAATGAGCTTTTGCGCATTTACAAAACTAGTTGTGTGGCAGTGGCAACCTATGGTGCGGGAATATGGGGCATCTCAAATGTAATTAGTTTACAGTTGACAGAGAATAGCTTTTTGAAATATCTCCTAACCACGCCAGTGAGTACATCCACTTATAACTGCCACGCTGAACTTGGCATGTTACATATTGAGGATACCATTAGAATCCAGCCAGTTCTTCTGTGGCACCGGGTTTGGACTACAAATGAGTGTCATCTGAATCGTCTCATATTGGGGGACGCTCTAAAATTGGAGGGTGCTCATCGAATAAAATGGCTGAGATATATTAAAAGCTTTTGTGGCTATATTAATCACCCCGATTTTTATGATGATCCCGAGTCAATGATGAAGATCCCGAGAAAGGAATTGAAAAGGCTATGTATTTCGTATCTTGTGAATCTAAGAGATCAAACCGAGTTGACTAAAAAAACAGTGATGTCTCATCAACTGACCTTAACCTCGCAGGCTATTCAACCATACTTAACCCTGCGGTTAACGGAACATGAAAGGTTTTTGTTGGTACGTTTTAGATTTGGGATTCTTTTTAGAACACTGAGTTTTCTTGTCAACAATGATTGGTCAGGAGGAATAAGCAAATGCCCCTGTGATAATTTATCCACCCAATCGGATATTCAGATTTTATTCTTTTGTAAATATTATTCAGTACCTAGGGAAAGGTGGATTAAGCCAATTTTAAAGTATATGAATTTTAGACAATGCCGCCCTGCCTTTCTAATAATTCGGAAACTTGAAGATATATTCACGGTAGCATCTGTCTCTGTATTTCTTAGAAGTACTTTTAATTTAAGAAAATCGATAATGTTTTAAAGGCATTGAGTCCATGAGTTTTTCTAACAATCTATACCTACCTCACTTGTTTTTATATTGTGCAAATTGTGCTTAATATGTGTCTTATGTACTTTTATGGTTATCAATGTTTTTTAACCGAATAAAGTCTTTGAACTGGAGTGAGTGAGTGAGTGAGTGAGTCAGTGAGTGAGTCAGTGAGTGAGTCAGTGAGTGAGTCAGTCAGTCAGTCAGTGAGTGAGTGAGTGAGTCAGTCAGTCAGTCAGTCAGTCAGTGAGTGAGTGAGTGAGTGTCAGTCAGTCAGTCAGTCAGTGAGTCAGTCAGTGAGTGAGTCAGTCAGTCAGTCAGTCAGTGAGTCAGTCAGTGAGTGAGTCAGTGAGTGAGTGAGTCAGTCAGTCAGTGAGTCAGTCAGTCAGTGAGTCAGTCAGTGAGTGAGTCAGTGAGTGAGTCAGTCAGTCAGTCAGTCAGTCAGTCAGTCAGTCAGTGAGTGAGTCAGTGAGTGAGTCAGTGAGTGAGTCAGTGAGTGAGTCAGTGAGTGAGTGAGTCAGTGAGTGAGTGAGTCAGTGAGTGAGTGAGTCAGTGAGTGAGTGAGTGAGTGAGTCAGTGAGTGAGTCAGTGAGTGAGTCAGTGAGTGAGTGAGTCAGTGAGTGAGTGAGTCAGTGAGTGAGTGAGTGAGTGAGTCAGTCAGTCAGTCAGTCAGTCAGTCAGTCAGTCAGTGAGTGAGTGAATGAGTGAGTGAGTGAGTGAGTCAGTCAGTCAGTCAGTGAGTCAGTCAGTGAGTGAGTCAGTGAGTGAGTGAGTGAGTGAGTCAGTCAGTCAGTCAGTGAGTGAGTCAGTGAGTGAGTGAGTGAGTCAGTGAGTGAGTGAGTCAGTGAGTGAGTGAGTGAGTCAGTCAGTCAGTGAGTGAGTCAGTGAGTGAGTGAGTCAGTGAGTGAGTGAGTGAGTGAGTGAGTCAGTCAGTCAGTCAGTCAGTGAGTGAGTCAGTGAGTGAGTGAGTGAGTCAGTGAGTGAGTCAGTCAGTCAGTCAGTCAGTCAGTGAGTGAGTCAGTGAGTGAGTGAGTCAGTCAGTCAGTCAGTGAGTGAGTCAGTGAGTGAGTGAGTCAGTGAGTGAGTGAGTCAGTGAGTGAGTCAGTGAGTGAGTCAGTGAGTGAGTCAGTGAGTGAGTCAGTGAGTGAGTCAGTCAGTGAGTCAGTCAGTCAGTCAGTCAGTCAGTCAGTCAGTGAGTGAGTCAGTGAGTGAGTCAGTGAGTCAGTCAGTCAGTCAGTGAGTGAGTGAGTGAGTGAGTGAGTGAGTGAGTGAGTGAGTGAGTCAGTCAGTGAGTGAGTGAGTGAGTGAGTGAGTGAGTGAGTCAGTGAGTGAGTGAGTCAGTGAGTCAGTGAGTCAGTGAGTCAGTGAGTGAGTGAGTGAGTGAGTGAGTGAGTGAGTGAGTGAGTGAGTGAGTGAGTGAGTGAGTGAGTGAGTGAGTGAGTGAGTGAGTGAGTGAGTGAGTGAGTGAGTGAGTGAGTCAGTCAGTCAGTCAGTCAGTGAGTGAGTCAGTCAGTGAGTGAGTCAGTCAGTGAGTGAGTGAGTCAGTGAGTGAGTGAGTGAGTGAGTGAGTCAGTGAGTGAGTCAGTCAGTCAGTCAGTCAGTCAGTCAGTGAGTGAGTGAGTGAGTGAGTGAGTGAGTGAGTCAGTGAGTCAGTCAGTCAGTGAGTGAGTGAGTCAGTGAGTGAGTCAGTCAGTGAGTGAGTCAGTCAGTCAGTGAGTGAGTGAGTGAGTGAGTGAGTGAGTGAGTGAGTCAGTCAGTCAGTCAGTCAGTGAGTGAGTCAGTCAGTGAGTGAGTGAGTCAGTCAGTCAGTCAGTCAGTCAGTCAGTCAGTCAGTCAGTCAGTCAGTGAGTGAGTCAGTCAGTGAGTGAGTCAGTCAGTCAGTCAGTCAGTCAGTCAGTCAGTCAGTCAGTCAGTCAGTGAGTGAGTCAGTCAGTGAGTGAGTGAGTCAGTCAGTCAGTCAGTCAGTCAGTCAGTCAGTCAGTCAGTCAGTCAGTGAGTGAGTCAGTCAGTGAGTGAGTCAGTCAGTCAGTCAGTCAGTCAGTCAGTCAGTCAGTGAGTCAGTCAGTCAGTCAGTCAGTCAGTCAGAGAGTCAGTCAGTCAGTCAGTCAGTCAGTGAGTGAGTGAGTGAGTGAGTGAGTGAGTGAGTCAGTCAGTGAGTCAGTGAGTGAGTCAGTGAGTGAGTCAGTGAGTGAGTCAGTGAGTGAGTCAGTGAGTGAGTCAGTGAGTGAGTGAGTCAGTCAGTCAGTCAGTCAGTGAGTCAGTCAGTGAGTGAGTCAGTCAGTCAGTCAGTCAGTCAGTCAGTCAGTCAGTCAGTGAGTGAGTGAGTGAGTGAGTGAGTGAGTGAGTCA
>NC_140595.1:29998585-30025130 GCF_964204655.1 Triturus cristatus
GTCAGTGAGTGAGTGAGTGAGTGAGTGAGTGAGTGAGTCAGTCAGTCAGTCAGTGAGTGAGTCAGTCAGTCAGTCAGTGAGTGAGTCAGTCAGTCAGTCAGTGAGTGAGTCAGTCAGTCAGTCAGTGAGTGAGTCAGTCAGTCAGTCAGTGAGTGAGTCAGTCAGTCAGTGAGTGAGTCAGTCAGTCAGTCAGTGAGTCAGTCAGTCAGTGAGTCAGTCAGTCAGTCAGTGAGTGAGTCAGTCAGTGAGTGAGTCAGTCAGTCAGTGAGTGAGTCAGTCAGTCAGTGAGTGAGTCAGTCAGTCAGTGAGTGAGTCAGTCAGTCAGTGAGTGAGTCAGTCAGTCAGTGAGTGAGTCAGTCAGTGAGTGAGTCAGTGTGAGTGAGTCAGTGTGAGTGAGTCAGTGTGAGTGAGTCAGTGTGAGTGAGTCAGTGTGAGTGAGTCAGTGTGAGTGAGTCAGTGTGAGTGAGTCAGTGTGAGTGAGTCAGTGTGAGTGAGTCAGTGTGAGTGAGTCAGTGTGAGTGAGTCAGTGTGAGTGAGTCAGTGTGAGTGAGTCAGTGTGAGTGAGTCAGTGTGAGTGAGTCAGTGTGAGTGAGTCAGTGTGAGTGAGTCAGTGTGAGTGAGTCAGTGTGAGTGAGTCAGTGTGAGTGAGTCAGTGTGAGTGAGTCAGTGTGAGTGAGTCAGTGTGAGTGAGTCAGTGTGAGTGAGTCAGTGTGAGTGAGTCAGTGTGAGTGAGTCAGTGTGAGTGAGTCAGTGTGAGTGAGTCAGTGTGAGTGAGTCAGTGTGAGTGAGTCAGTGTGAGTGAGTCAGTGTGAGTGAGTCAGTGTGAGTGAGTCAGTGTGAGTGAGTCAGTGTGAGTGAGTCAGTGTGAGTGAGCCAGCCAGCTTAAAATATCTGCATTGTGCCCCTTCTAGTGAGCCTGCAGCAGTGGGTGTAATATCCGAGCCAGCAACCTTGTGACCGCTTGTCCTGCAGCTATTGTTAATGCCCGCACCTTAATCATCTGGTCTCCCCCTGCCGCCGAAGCTCGTTACCAGCAGAGCACAGCCGCAGTTAGGGAGGGGACCACAAGTACCAGGAGCCTTTGCAGCCGGAAGCCGCCTACGAGGAACCCACGCCATCTGGTGCATAAATTACAGCGTGCCCCCCGCGTCGCGGGACGTGCCGGGCGAAGCCCGGGCCAAGGGCGGGCCCGTCCAAGCAGTCTGAGCCCGATTGA
This sequence comes from Triturus cristatus, assembly GCF_964204655.1. Classification (NCBI taxonomy): domain Eukaryota; kingdom Metazoa; phylum Chordata; class Amphibia; order Caudata; family Salamandridae; genus Triturus; species Triturus cristatus. The sequence goes on from NC_140595.1 coordinate 29,999,802, forward strand.
GACTGGACTATCTTTTTACTCGCAGCAAGACATCATTCGTAAGACTTCATCTATATATGTTTATTATCTTTTCCATTTCATTTGTATGATATGTATATATAACTATCCGACTCCGGACTTCATAAATATGGCATCGAAAACCAAATTGTCTATTACGGGTGTTGGAGGTGGACTAGTTGGAACTATAGATGCTTTCTTTACTAAAGCAGTCACCGCTCTGGAGAAGGAGATAACCTTAACTGAACGGCGATTATCCCTTGATCCTGTGTTTATGAGGAAATCATCATTGGGGAAAATTGCCACAGTTCTTTCCCCTGAACAACCACTGACCCAGAATGTTCTAATATCATCCCAACAACGTGATCTCTCAACTATACTTGATATATATTAGCCAAGGGGGTGAGGTGACTGATGCGGTAAGAGTGCATAGAGGGGTTAGACAGGGATGTGTTTTAGCCCCTCTTTTATTTATTATTTATATTAATGGGCTACATAAGTTCTTGGTCTCTCTAACCTGTGATGTACCCAAAATAAAGGGCAATTACCTTCCCGCTCTGCTATATGCAGATGATGCGGTCCTTATGGGCCGCACACCCAATGCGTTACGCATCCTAGTGAATGCTTTCGTCGACCATATGGACTCTTTGGACATAAAGACCAATTTTAAGAAATCCTTTGTCCTGTCCTGTGGCCCGAAGAAACGACACATTGGAAGCATCGTCGTGGGGACAGAGAGTTTGGGGTCTACCAGTAGCTTCCCGTATTTGGGAGTGGTCTTTGCTGCGAACAACTCCTGGAGTGGGCATATTGCCGACTCCAGGGGTAGGTTCTCAAAGGCCATTAACTCTATCCTGAGCCTCCCCCGCCCCAAAAGGACTGGCGCGTTGGTTGCCACTTTAAAAATATATAAGGCCCAATGCATTCCGGTTGCAACGTATGGAGCTGAGGTTTGGGGAACAGCCAGATGTCCGCACATTCTTGCAAAGGGAAATAGATTTTGCAGGAAGCTCCTTTGTGCCCCCCCTCTCCTCTCCCCACTACATATGTCACAAAGAATTAGGGTTGCATTTTATAGGGGATTTTATTCGTGCTCGCCCTGCTCTTTTTTGGCTGGCTATTTGGAAAAATCCTGCCGCTAAATTGACTAGGGATATTATAGAGGATTGTTTATGTTGTGACAGAGGCATGTCCATCCCTTGGCTTTCCGGGGTGCAGAGCGTTCTTGGTAGTGCGAATTTTAAAAATGTTTTTTCTGATCCCACCACCATCTAGCTCCCACCCAAGTCTGTACTCAAACAAGCTCTCTATACACTGTTCAGTGACGAAAGGGTTGCGAGAGAGTCCTTGAAACCTAGTGTCACTAGATATCTAGCCCGTAATCTTTTAACCTATCCCATACCCAGCTACTTAACTCTCCCAATGAGTCACTGGGAGCGAGGCCTCTTATTTCGCCTAAGGGCTGGCACTATCAAATATGCTCTTAGTTTCCCGCTATGGAATCATAATGATCAAATTGTCGAGCCGTGCCCATGTGATTGCCGGAGTGATCAAACAATTTTACATTTCTTATTGTTTTGTAAATTTTATAATAAATATATTAAACGGTTTTTAACTCCATAAGTTAAAAAACTGAAACCGATTAGCCTGGATCTCGCACTTTCAATGATACTAACCCTGGATGATCATGAACTTGTTTTCCGTGTGGGTTCCTTTTTAAAAACTGCGGTTCGTGCCCGTTTAACTAGGTCTTAAAGTATGAGCGATTTGTTGCTTTTATCTTGTAAATACTTGCATATTGTACATCTGCAATGTAAATTGTATTTTGTGCTTTTATGGATTACTATTATCTGAATAAAGTTTTGAAACTTGAACTTGATATAAGTGGCATTGACGCAAGCCTAGACTCCTATATGGCCTATCCAATTGCAGAGCCGGGCCGGCGGCAAAGCCTCCTGCTAACTAGTAGCGAGCCACTATTAGATCGTATTCATTCTGACCTAGCAGAGGGTAATGCCCCTACTTTAAAACGCAAACGTGGTGGTAAGCAGCATAAAGGCTCGCGTACTAAGAAGAGTAAAAGTGCTTTCCCTATGCGGCACGACAAGGGGGTCACGTATAGGAATAAAACATCGATACAGGTAGAAAATACTGGTTCAAAACATAGAAGGCCTATTGCTGACATAACGTAAAGCCCGCCCACACATGGTAGTAGCACCGTATGTTCATTGGACAATATTGAACACTTAGTTGGGTCCTTAATTTTCCCATTGCTGGAACGTATAAAAAGGATAGGCATACAGCTAGAAACACTGGAGAAAATTACACGGGATAATTCAGCCCTGTTGAAAAAACTGGGGGACAAACCTATAATAAACAACTCACTCGCATCACCTAAGAATAGACAAAAGCCATTAGCAGGTGCTAAACTGGGAGAAGGTAGTAAAAATTCGTCAACCCTAGAAGGTGGTAAGATAAAAGTTAACGATTCCCAACAGGACGGTAAGGCTGGTAAAGAAACCAAACTAGTAAGCCTCAAAACATGTACAACCAAGATCCCAAATAACATGGCATTAGAATTAGATAAAATAATGGAAACTAGAAGCAAAGAACACAGAAAGAGTTGATCTTCCCCCGGACTCTTATCCTTATGTAATTGTGCTCGCAGGGGTGCCGGAGTGGAAAAACAACAGGGTTGAACTTGGGCACTGAGGTTCCCCCCGACCCCGCTCTGGCGTTGCTGGGGTACTCAAGGCCTCTTCCGGTGGCTCAGCGACGCTTGGTTGACATGGCATAGCTTATTGCTAGACGAGTTGTCGCACTTTGTTGGATGAGAGGGCCCCTCCCCACCATGAAACGGTGGGTGAGGGACATGCTGTACTGCAGCACACAGGCTGAGATTTACAGTGAATTACTGCCGCTGAGGAGTCGCCCTAAGAATTTCTGGGAATTATACAAAACGTACCTCACCGCTGCAGCTCCGGGTCCAACTGATGAAGGGGACTGACGGGGGGAGATCGTAGATACGCGTGCTCCCGAGGAGCGCGCAGCTGCTTCTGACACGCTCCCAGGGTGAAGGTGTGGTTGTGTGGTGCGGTATGGTGAATTGGAGGGGTCGATTGTCCAGGGAGCGGGCGGGGGGGCCTCCGGTTTGCCCCGGGAGATCCGGGGAGTGGGCGCCCTAGGAGAGTAGTGGTGCGGGGCAGTGAGGCGGACGGTCTGATAGTGGTGGAGTGCTGCGCCTGGCTGGCTTGGGCTGCAGTGGTAGCTGACACACTTAGACAAGGTCGCCTGACCAGACAAGACGATGTGCGCGCGAGGGGGGGGGGGGGGGGGGGTTGGAAGAGTAGGGAGTTGGGGTTCTGGTTGGAGTTATTGAGTGTGTGGTTGGTGTAGGAAGGTGGATATCTGACTATGGTTACCCCCAACTTTTTGCCTAGTGTCTAGCTGGTTTTTCGACTTAGTTGGCCTGAGATCCTGCCATTCAGGGTCTCAGGCTGTCTGCTCTCTCTGTAAAATGGACTCCATGTACCCTAGGTACATAACCAATTGGTAAGGATCACCTTATTGGACCCTGTACAGTGTACCCTAGGTACCCAGGGCATAGGTGTACCCTAGGCCTACCAGGGGCTGCAGCATGTATTGTGCCACCCCTGGCCTGGCCTTCCATTGTGACACAACTGGCTGATCACTCAGCTGGGGCAAGGTCGTGTAATCACCCCTTGCTTAGGTGTAGTATTCCTATACCTAACTTACATATAGACACATGTGTACCTATCAGTCACTCCTATGGCAGGCCTTGACAATCCTGGAGGCAGAGTGCTTGGTAACATGTGAGATGGTGCTCTAGCATGAGCTGAGCCTGTCTGCAGCTTTCGGAACCATGTCCTTATAGCTGTTCTATGATATAGCCTACCATATACTCTTAAAGTACCTTATAATCTTAGACGGTTATGGTAACTATGGTTTGGCTTTATCAAAACATGTCGTGTAAGGTGTCTAACACTCGGGAATAATACCCCCATGCCATTTCTGGACATGAGAATATTATTCCCCCCTTCTAGAGGGAAAGGCATGTTAAAATCATACTTCAACTGTTAGCCTCTGACCAAAGCCTCAGCATCACAAAATGGATGCTGCTGCCACGACAAGTCTGACCTCCTGCTGCTGGGAGTGATCCCAGCCAGGGAGGCCTGGACAATAGGTTTCCTGCTTGGGGAGGTGCTAGCACCTCCCCAGACAGCCTTTAGTGTATTGGGGCAGGGTGGGCTGAAAGGAATGAGACATGCCTGGGGCACACAAGGTGTTCCTTGCATAGTCCAGTTCAAACCGGCGCTGGGGCACTCCAGCCCCAGCTCTGGCGCGAAACTGGACAAAGGGAAGTGGGTGTAACCACCCCCTCCCAGGTCCCACCCATAAGGCGTGACCTAGCAGGTATCCCAGCCCCCCAGATTAGTATAAGAGTGGGAGTTGGGCCTCAAGACTTTAGATTATCCTGAACCTGCAAAACTGAACAGAAACTCTGGACCTTCGACATTCGACGAAAGAAGAAGACTGAAGAATCTCCCTTGTAGCCAAGGAGTGGCTACCCTGTGCAAACAGGCACCATCAAGTGACTACCCTTTGCTTTGTGAAACGTTCGACGAGGAACCGATTGCAGAGCCCGACCAGAGCCTTGATTTCCAGACTTCTCCGACCCTCATCCACATCTGCAGCAGAGCTGAGATCCGTGGAGGCGACGAGCGACGTGGGACCGGCTACCTGGGAAAAGTGGCTAGTAACTTACAGCGCAGCTTCTGAGGTACCCTCGAAGTTGTGCACCGGGGATTGAGAAGCCCCAACCCCAAGCACCATCTGCACCGAAGACCAGCCCCCCACACTCCACGAGTCCTGCGTGGGGCCCTTCAGCATTTTCCTGCTTGCCGCGTCTGTCCGGTTGCTTGCCCGCTGGCTAGTGGCCTTTGTGACGACGCTCCCTGAAATCTTCTGCGCTGGTTTGGCTCCTCCAGACTGGCTCCCGCTTCTCTGCAAAGAAGAAGCACCCCAGACCTTCCTGGTCTGCACCAGAAGCAAGTCCCTTGTTCTTCGTGGGTTCCGCTTGCCAAGGCTTGGTGAGTCCTAGTCCAACTTCGACGCCGCCGACAGCAAGAGCCTTCGTGGGACAGCTCGCCTCCTGGTCCTGGTCGTCCTCGACGCTTCCTGGTCCTCCTGGCTGCAGCGACAAGCTTCACCTTCACCTGCAACTCTTCACGACATCGCCTGGTTCCTTCCTGGTTCCACGTGGTCACTGGCTAGTGACCTTGACTCTGTCCCCTCTGCTTGCAGGTTTCTTCTCTTCTTGATCCCAGGCTTGGGATCCACCGGACACTCTCTCCTGACTGCCTGTCAGCATCTTTCTTCAGGCATCCATAGGAGTCGACGACGAAAACGACGCATCTTCACCCCTATGCACCCGCAGCCTGTGGGCTAGGTAACTTGGGTACTCCGGTGCTCATCAGGATAGTGACTATCCTAGTGTCTAGTTTTCAAGTCTCAACTTCCTAGCTACTCCGGAAGTGTCCTAAATCTATCTATTTCTAAACTGTAATATTGCTATTGACTTTTACGCATTACGCGTGAGTGTTTCCACTCTGCACACGAATCCCGTGGGCCTCCCACTTCCTAACTAACGCTAGTGTAGTGTAGCCCCAGCGATTCCCTAGGCCTAGGCCTATTCTATTTCCGTGACAGTGGTTCTTATACCACTTCTTTAGTATATGGTTTGCGTGGCCCCTAGGGCCTAACTGTATTACTTACCTGTGTGACTTACTGTATGCATTAATAAGACTGTGTTGTACCTACCTCTAAACTCATAAAGAGTGCTGAGGGTTTGCTTAGAATAAATACACTTTATTTTATATATATATCTGTTGTGGTGTCCTTTCATTTGGTATTCAAGGGATTATATATGGTATCACAGCTGGCTTCACATGCCATTCAGAGTTTAGCCTAAGACTGCTCTTGTCCATGCTACCACTAGTATAGCTGGTCTATAAGGTTGACTTTACAACCAATCACCATAAGGGTATTTGGACTGATATAAGGTGTACACTATAACTAGTGACATCATACATCAGGCCAACCTCTCACAGTTGGTTTCGCTGATGCCGGCCGACGGCCTGAGTCATATGCAGACTATGGCGTGGGCCAGAAGTAGCGCAGCGGCGGTACGCTGACAGGCGCGAGGTCGCTCATTTGTCATGGGTTGGGTGTTGGCGACGCCGCCGGTCCTCCGGGATGTCGGCTGAATGGCTGTGTTATTGCTCTTACGGGGACCCGCCCGCTTGGATGCCCGTGGCCTTTGTATACTGTACGGCGGGCAACTGCCTTTTGTTTCTCCTATATTGTCAATAAAGGTTTTTGAAACTTGAAAAAAAAAAAAAAAACAGGGTTGAAACTTCGCATGAATTAAAGAACAAGGTCATGTACTGGCTAGGAAAAAATAGGCCCCTTAGACCTGCTCTGTGTGGGGAAATTATTAACGTTCGTAGAGCGAACTGGCTGGGACCTAAAGCAAAAGACATTAGTGGCGACTGTATCATTGTAAATTTTAGAGATCCACGCGTAGCACAATTTATTAGCGGTTTTCCAAACTATGAAAACTCTGGTGGAATTTTCTCTTTGGATTTAAGTTATTTCTATCCACCGGCCCCATTTGTTGTTGTTGATAGCCAGAGACCGTATTTTACACGACATGAAGAGAGGCACTCATATACTGGAAACCGATTTAATGCCCATAGGGCACCAACGATGCAGGGAGGTTCCATGCCATATAACTATCACGATTATCGACAGACAGGGAAACTATTCAATGTTCCAACCTACAATAGATTTGACTCTTTGTCGGGTTTAGGGGGGGTGGACTGACCAGCACGGGTACAGGCATTTGACACCAGTGCAGTAAAGAGACTCCCCTCTAGTAAAGGCCAGTCTGGGAAAGGAGGATCTTGAAGAGGGAGAAGGACAGATCCTGGACAGGATTGATCATATACATATAGAAAGGTTGGAAGTTGCACAAATGGGGGATCAACATGTGAGAAGGGGAAAAACAGATAATAGCATAACAAAGATCATTAACACAAGACACGCTAAATATGATAGGATTAAGGATAATTGGACTATCACTTTTTGGAATATTGCCGGACTTAGGGCCAAGCTGGATAATCCGCTTTGGCTCAATTTAATTGAAGGTCAAGATGTCATATGCCTGCAAGAAACGTGAGCAAAAGATGTGTATCATTTGAATGGTTTTAAAACAGTTTTTACCTCGGCAATAGGCTCATTACATGGCAGAGCCAAGGGTGGGCTCTGCACATATGTCTCTAATTGTTTTAAATGTAATATTATTGAGGTTTTTTTTATAATAACTGCTATTACCATATTGTTGGTCTACATATGACCAAAACTCTCTGTATTCTGGTCATTAATTTAAATAATAATCTTCCCTCGGCTGACTTAGCCTCAGTATTTAATAAGCTAAGTTCTGAAATTAACTCTATAATCAGCAATGAATGAAAGGAGTTTGTTGCCATATGGGGGGGGGGGGGTGATTTTAATTGCGCAATCTGCAATAGAGGCGGTAAAGGAAATTGTGGATTAACCCTGGACAGGGAGTCCACATCGACACACTTCGATCATAATGGGGTGGGTGATGCTCTGAATGAGATCCTCTTTATGAATGATTTAGGGTTTGCAAACCAATTATGCCACCCAGAGGTTCCGTTCTCTGCAACTTTTTGTGGTAGAGGGTTCTCGTCTGTTATTGACTACGTTTTGATTTCCTCGTGTTTTAGGGCAAGTGTTGGTAACTATAGTAAATTAGAAATATCCCTTAGTGATCATTTCCCAATTAGGGTGAAATTATAGACCCTCGTGCCATTACTGATAGCATTCCCAGGTTGCAGTCAAGAGACATTACTATTTCCAGGCAGAACGGATATGCCTTAAAGTGGTCTAAAATTGTACCTGCCGAGTTTCTTTGTAATCTAATTAAGGCCCGTAATACATGCTTTAATACCTGTCTGGACATGGTGTCCAATGATATTGAAGTTTTTAATAACTTTAAATCAATTATAATATGTATGAAGGAAAATTTGTGGATCAGCTCGAAAATACACAATAATGGTAAAAAGAAGGGATGGTTTGATCAAGAGTGCACTAAAGCACACTCTAAACTCAAACGGGCATTGAACGGGCATGTCAAAGACAAGAAACAGATCAGGGAATATCGGAAATCCTATAAATTGGCCATCAAGAATAGGAGGGCTAAAATAAAGAAGTAAGCATGGGAGGACCTTTTAGGAGCTTCTGAACGGAGGGACATGACAGCTTTCTGGAGGGCAGTTAACGCATCATACTTTAAGGATGATACTAAGGCGCGGGTTGAGATTGCCATTGCCGAGGAGGAATGGGTGAGTTATTTCGAGTCCCTTTATAGTCCTGCAGACCCCCTGAGGGAAGCGAGTGAGCAGGACACACCCAAAGTATTTACAAAAACTAAAGATTTGAACCTTTTTTTTTACATTGGGTGAGGTGACAAAGGGCATTATTTCGAGTCAGGGGGGCAAGGCACCGGGACCAGATGGTGTACCGGTAGATGTTTTTAAAAATAACTTAACATTATGGGCACCATTATTAACAAGATTCCTCAATGCAGCTTGCTCGGTGGGCCTCCCCAATACTTGGTACGAATCAATTATAGTACCTATTTTTAAAAAGGGCGATAGGGCAAGCTGTAAGTGCTATCGCCCTATATCTCTGCTAGATTCAATTGTTAAAATTGTGGGTAGAGTTATCTTAGACAGGCTGCAGTCATGGGCAGATGAGCACAAGATCATTAGTGACCTGCAATATGGTTTTAAGGGAGGGGTAGGGACAGTAGCCCAAGGACTTAACTTATTTATATTATTGGAAAAGTATACAAAGGCAAAGGGTGGGAGATTGTTTTTAACCTTTGTGGATTTAACTTTTGCCTTAGACTGTGTTAACCACAGTAAATTATGGTTAATTTTAATACGATTGGGAATAGAGGATAATATTATTTGTTTTTTAAGGGAGCTGTACAATGGGGCTAGGGCAACAATCAGATATGGCCTAAATGGAGAGTGCACTAGAATGTTTAACATTGCAAGGGGAGTAAGACAAGGGTGTGTCCTTGCCCCGTTTTTGTTCCTAATCTATATCAACAAGTTAGAGGATATCTTGCTGAAGGATTGTGTAGATATGCCCACGGCATCACAACGTCATATACCGGCATTAATCTATGCTGATGATGCCGTTCTGATGGCTAGGACCCCCGTAGCAATGCAATCTATGATTACTTCTTTTTCCACCTTCATGACCGGTTTGGATCTGAAGGTAAATTGCACCAAAACCTTTGCTATGAACTGTGGCACTAAAACAAAACAGAGGAAAAAAAACATGTTTATAGACTCTAAGCCATCAGATCACATCTCTACCTTTCTCTATTTAGGAATTTTGTTTGAGTGCACAGGCCAGTGGAATACCGCAGTCAAGGGGAGAAATTTGTTGTTCACCAAGTCTATAATGGCCCTTAAACTTTTTAGTAAAAAGATGGGAAAGAAACCAGTAAATGAGCTTTTGCGCATTTACAAAACTAGTTGTGTGGCAGTGGCAACCTATGGTGCGGGAATATGGGGCATCTCAAATGTAATTAGTTTACAGTTGACAGAGAATAGCTTTTTGAAATATCTCCTAACCACGCCAGTGAGTACATCCACTTATAACTGCCACGCTGAACTTGGCATGTTACATATTGAGGATACCATTAGAATCCAGCCAGTTCTTCTGTGGCACCGGGTTTGGACTACAAATGAGTGTCATCTGAATCGTCTCATATTGGGGGACGCTCTAAAATTGGAGGGTGCTCATCGAATAAAATGGCTGAGATATATTAAAAGCTTTTGTGGCTATATTAATCACCCCGATTTTTATGATGATCCCGAGTCAATGATGAAGATCCCGAGAAAGGAATTGAAAAGGCTATGTATTTCGTATCTTGTGAATCTAAGAGATCAAACCGAGTTGACTAAAAAAACAGTGATGTCTCATCAACTGACCTTAACCTCGCAGGCTATTCAACCATACTTAACCCTGCGGTTAACGGAACATGAAAGGTTTTTGTTGGTACGTTTTAGATTTGGGATTCTTTTTAGAACACTGAGTTTTCTTGTCAACAATGATTGGTCAGGAGGAATAAGCAAATGCCCCTGTGATAATTTATCCACCCAATCGGATATTCAGATTTTATTCTTTTGTAAATATTATTCAGTACCTAGGGAAAGGTGGATTAAGCCAATTTTAAAGTATATGAATTTTAGACAATGCCGCCCTGCCTTTCTAATAATTCGGAAACTTGAAGATATATTCACGGTAGCATCTGTCTCTGTATTTCTTAGAAGTACTTTTAATTTAAGAAAATCGATAATGTTTTAAAGGCATTGAGTCCATGAGTTTTTCTAACAATCTATACCTACCTCACTTGTTTTTATATTGTGCAAATTGTGCTTAATATGTGTCTTATGTACTTTTATGGTTATCAATGTTTTTTAACCGAATAAAGTCTTTGAACTGGAGTGAGTGAGTGAGTGAGTCAGTGAGTCAGTGAGTCAGTGAGTGAGTGAGTCAGTGAGTCAGTGAGTGAGTGAGTCAGTCAGTCAGTCAGTCAGTCAGTCAGTCAGTGAGTGAGTCAGTCAGTCAGTCAGTCAGTGAGTGAGTGAGTGAGTGAGTCAGTCAGTCAGTCAGTCAGTCAGTCAGTGAGTGAGTGAGTGAGTGAGTCAGTCAGTCAGTCAGTCAGTGAGTGAGTGAGTGAGTGAGTGAGTCAGTCAGTCAGTCAGTCAGTCAGTGAGTGAGTGAGTGAGTCAGTGAGTGAGTCAGTGAGTGAGTGAGTGAGTCAGTGAGTGAGTGAGTGAGTGAGTGAGTGAGTGAGTCAGTCAGTGAGTGAGTGAGTGAGTCAGTCAGTGAGTGAGTGAGTGAGTCAGTGAGTGAGTCAGTGAGTGAGTCAGTGAGTGAGTCAGTGAGTGAGTGAGTGAGTGAGTGAGTGAGTGAGTGAGTCAGTCAGTCAGTGAGTGAGTGAGTGAGTGAGTGAGTGAGTCAGTGAGTGAGTCAGTGAGTGAGTCAGTGAGTGAGTCAGTGAGTGAGTCAGTGAGTGAGTCAGTGAGTGAGTCAGTGAGTGAGTCAGTGAGTGAGTCAGTGAGTGAGTGAGTGAGTGAGTGAGTGAGTGAGTCAGTCAGTCAGTCAGTGAGTGAGTGAGTGAGTGAGTGAGTGAGTCAGTGAGTCAGTGAGTGAGTCAGTGAGTCAGTGAGTGAGTCAGTGAGTGAGTGAGTGAGTGAGTCAGTGAGTGAGTGAGTGAGTGAGTGAGTGAGTGAGTCAGTGAGTCAGTCAGTGAGTCAGTCAGTGAGTGAGTGAGTCAGTGAGTCAGTGAGTCAGTCAGTGAGTCAGTCAGTGAGTGAGTCAGTCAGTGAGTGAGTCAGTGAGTGAGTCAGTCAGTGAGTGAGTCAGTGAGTGAGTGAGTCAGTCAGTGAGTGAGTCAGTGAGTGAGTCAGTGAGTGAGTGAGTCAGTGAGTGAGTGAGTCAGTGAGTGAGTCAGTGAGTGAGTCAGTGAGTCAGTGAGTGAGTCAGTGAGTGAGTCAGTGAGTGAGTCAGTGAGTGAGTCAGTGAGTGAGTCAGTGAGTGAGTCAGTGAGTGAGTGAGTGAGTCAGTGAGTGAGTCAGTGAGTGAGTGAGTCAGTGAGTGAGTGAGTCAGTGAGTGAGTCAGTGAGTGAGTCAGTGAGTGAGTCAGTGAGTGAGTCAGTGAGTGAGTCAGTGAGTGAGTCAGTGAGTGAGTCAGTGAGTGAGTCAGTGAGTGAGTCAGTGAGTGAGTCAGTGAGTGAGTCAGTGAGTCAGTGAGTGAGTCAGTGAGTGAGTCAGTGAGTGAGTCAGTGAGTGAGTCAGTGAGTGAGTCAGTGAGTGAGTCAGTGAGTGAGTCAGTGAGTGAGTCAGTGAGTGAGTCAGTGAGTGAGTCAGTGAGTCAGTGAGTGAGTCAGTGAGTGAGTCAGTGAGTGAGTGAGTGAGTGAGTGAGTGAGTCAGTGAGTGAGTGAGTGAGTGAGTCAGTGAGTGAGTCAGTGAGTGAGTGAGTGAGTGAGTCAGTGAGTCAGTGAGTGAGTCAGTGAGTCAGTGAGTCAGTGAGTCAGTGAGTCAGTGAGTCAGTGAGTCAGTGAGTCAGTGAGTGAGTGAGTCAGTGAGTGAGTGAGTCAGTGAGTGAGTGAGTCAGTGAGTGAGTCAGTGAGTGAGTCAGTGAGTGAGTCAGTGAGTGAGTCAGTGAGTGAGTCAGTGAGTGAGTCAGTGAGTGAGTCAGTGAGTGAGTCAGTGAGTGAGTCAGTGAGTGAGTGAGTCAGTCAGTGAGTGAGTCAGTCAGTGAGTGAGTGAGTCAGTGAGTGAGTGAGTGAGTGAGTGAGTCAGTCAGTGAGTGAGTGAGTGAGTCAGTGAGTGAGTGAGTGAGTCAGTGAGTGAGTGAGTCAGTGAGTGAGTGAGTCAGTGAGTGAGTCAGTGAGTGAGTGAGTGAGTGAGTGAGTGAGTGAGTGAGTGAGTGAGTGAGTGAGTGAGTCAGTGAGTGAGTCAGTGAGTGAGTCAGTGAGTGAGTCAGTGAGTGAGTCAGTGAGTGAGTCAGTGAGTGAGTGAGTCAGTGAGTGAGTCAGTGAGTGAGTCAGTGAGTGAGTCAGTGAGTGAGTCAGTGAGTGAGTGAGTGAGTCAGTGAGTGAGTCAGTGAGTGAGTGAGTGAGTCAGTGAGTGAGTCAGTGAGTGAGTGAGTGAGTGAGTGAGTCAGTGAGTGAGTGAGTCAGTGAGTGAGTGAGTCAGTGAGTGAGTCAGTGAGTGAGTCAGTGAGTGAGTGAGTCAGTCAGTGAGTGAGTCAGTGAGTGAGTCAGTGAGTCAGTGAGTCAGTGAGTCAGTGAGTGAGTCAGTGAGTGAGTGAGTCAGTGAGTGAGTCAGTGAGTGAGTGAGTCAGTGAGTGAGTGAGTCAGTGAGTGAGTCAGTGAGTGAGTGAGTCAGTGAGTGAGTGAGTCAGTGAGTGAGTGAGTCAGTGAGTGAGTGAGTCAGTGAGTGAGTGAGTCAGTGAGTGAGTGAGTCAGTGAGTGAGTCAGTGAGTGAGTGAGTGAGTGAGTGAGTCAGTGAGTGAGTGAGTCAGTGAGTGAGTGAGTCAGTGAGTGAGTCAGTGAGTGAGTCAGTGAGTCAGTGAGTGAGTCAGTGAGTGAGTGAGTGAGTGAGTGAGTGAGTGAGTGAGTGAGTGAGTGAGTCAGTGAGTGAGTCAGTGAGTGAGTCAGTGAGTGAGTCAGTGAGTGAGTGAGTCAGTGAGTGAGTCAGTGAGTGAGTGAGTGAGTCAGTGAGTGAGTGAGTCAGTGAGTGAGTCAGTGAGTGAGTGAGTGAGTCAGTGAGTGAGTGAGTCAGTGAGTGAGTCAGTGAGTGAGTCAGTGAGTGAGTCAGTGAGTGAGTCAGTGAGTGAGTCAGTGAGTGAGTCAGTGAGTGAGTCAGTGAGTGAGTCAGTGAGTGAGTCAGTGAGTGAGTCAGTGAGTGAGTCAGTGAGTGAGTCAGTGAGTGAGTCAGTGAGTGAGTCAGTGAGTGAGTCAGTGAGTGAGTCAGTGAGTGAGTCAGTGAGTGAGTCAGTGAGTGAGTGAGTGAGTGAGTGAGTGAGTCAGTGAGTGAGTCAATGAGTGAGTCAATGAGTGAGTCAGTGAGTGAGTCAGTGAGTGAGTGAGTGAGTGAGTGAGTGAGTGAGTCAGTGAGTGAGTCAGTGAGTGAGTCAGTGAGTGAGTCAGTGAGTGAGTCAGTGAGTGAGTCAGTGAGTGAGTGAGTCAGTGAGTGAGTCAGTGAGTGAGTCAGTGAGTGAGTCAGTGAGTGAGTGAGTCAGTGAGTGAGTGAGTGAGTGAGTGAGTCAGTGAGTGAGTCAGTGAGTGAGTGAGTGAGTGAGTGAGTGAGTGAGTGAGTCAGTGAGTGAGTCAGTGAGTGAGTCAGTGAGTGAGTGAGTGAGTGAGTGAGTGAGTGAGTGAGTGAGTGAGTGAGTCAGTCAGTGAGTGAGTCAGTGAGTGAGTCAGTGAGTGAGTCAGTGAGTGAGTCAGTGAGTGAGTCAGTGAGTGAGTCAGTGAGTGAGTCAGTGAGTGAGTCAGTGAGTGAGTCAGTGAGTGAGTCAGTGAGTGAGTCAGTGAGTGAGTCAGTGAGTGAGTCAGTGAGTGAGTGAGTGAGTCAGTGAGTGAGTCAGTGAGTGAGTCAGTGAGTGAGTCAGTCAGTGAGTGAGTCAGTCAGTGAGTGAGTCAGTCAGTCAGTGAGTCAGTGAGTGAGTGAGTGAGTGAGTGAGTGAGTGAGTGAGTGAGTGAGTGAGTCAGTGAGTGAGTCAGTGAGTGAGTCAGTGAGTGAGTCAGTGAGTGAGTCAATGAGTGAGTCAGTGAGTGAGTCAGTGAGTGAGTCAGTGAGTGAGTGAGTCAGTGAGTGAGTCAGTGAGTCAGTGAGTCAGTGAGTCAGTGAGTGAGTCAGTGAGTGAGTGAGTCAGTGAGTGAGTGAGTGAGTCAGTGAGTCAGTGAGTCAGTGAGTCAGTGAGTCAGTGAGTCAGTGAGTGAGTGAGTCAGTGAGTGAGTCAGTGAGTGAGTGAGTCAGTGAGTGAGTCAGTGAGTGAGTCAGTGAGTGAGTCAGTGAGTGAGTGAGTCAGTGAGTGAGTCAGTGAGTGAGTGAGTCAGTGAGTGAGTGAGTGAGTGAGTCAGTGAGTGAGTGAGTGAGTCAGTGAGTGAGTGAGTCAGTGAGTGAGTCAGTGAGTGAGTGAGTGAGTGAGTGAGTGAGTGAGTGAGTGAGTGAGTCAGTGAGTGAGTGAGTGAGTGAGTGAGTGAGTGAGTGAGTGAGTGAGTGAGTCAGTGAGTGAGTCAGTGAGTGAGTCAGTGAGTGAGTCAGTGAGTGAGTCAGTGAGTGAGTCAGTGAGTGAGTCAGTGAGTGAGTCAGTGAGTGAGTCAGTGAGTGAGTCAGTGAGTGAGTCAGTGAGTCAGTGAGTGAGTCAGTGAGTGAGTGAGTCAGTGAGTGAGTCAGTGAGTGAGTCAGTGAGTGAGTGAGTCAGTGAGTGAGTCAGTGAGTGAGTGAGTCAGTGAGTGAGTCAGTGAGTGAGTCAGTGAGTCAGTCAGTCAGTCAGTCAGTCAGTGAGTGAGTGAGTGAGTGAGTGAGTGAGTGAGTCAGTGAGTGAGTGAGTGAGTGAGTGAGTCAGTGAGTGAGTGAGTCAGTGAGTGAGTCAGTGAGTGAGTGAGTGAGTGAGTGAGTCAGTGAGTGAGTCAGTGAGTGAGTGAGTGAGTGAGTCAGTGAGTGAGTCAGTGAGTGAGTCAGTGAGTGAGTCAGTGAGTGAGTGAGTCAGTGAGTGAGTGAGTCAGTGAGTGAGTGAGTCAATGAGTGAGTCAGTGAGTGAGTCAGTGAGTGAGTGAGTCAGTGAGTGAGTCAGTGAGTGAGTGAGTGAGTGAGTGAGTGAGTGAGTCAGTGAGTGAGTCAGTGAGTGAGTCAGTGAGTGAGTCAGTGAGTGAGTCAGTGAGTGAGTGAGTCAGTGAGTGAGTGAGTCAGTGAGTGAGTGAGTCAGTGAGTGAGTCAGTGAGTGAGTCAGTGAGTGAGTGAGTGAGTCAGTGAGTCAGTGAGTGAGTGAGTGAGTGAGTCAGTGAGTGAGTCAGTGAGTGAGTCAGTGAGTGAGTCAGTGAGTGAGTCAGTGAGTGAGTCAGTGAGTGAGTCAGTGAGTGAGTCAGTGAGTGAGTCAGTGAGTGAGTCAGTGAGTGAGTCAGTGAGTGAGTGAGTCAGTGAGTCAGTGAGTGAGTGAGTCAGTGAGTGAGTGAGTCAGTGAGTGAGTCAGTGAGTGAGTCAGTGAGTCAGTGAGTGAGTGAGTGAGTGAGTCAGTGAGTGAGTGAGTGAGTGAGTCAGTGAGTGAGTGAGTCAGTGAGTGAGTCAGTGAGTGAGTCAGTGAGTGAGTCAGTGAGTGAGTAAGTCAGTGAGTGAGTGAGTGAGTGAGTGAGTCAGTCAGTGAGTCAGTGAGTGAGTCAATGAGTGAGTCAATGAGTGAGTCAGTGAGTGAGTCAGTGAGTGAGTGAGTGAGTGAGTGAGTCAGTGAGTGAGTCAGTGAGTGAGTGAGTGAGTGAGTGAGTCAGTGAGTGAGTCAGTGAGTGAGTCAGTGAGTGAGTCAGTGAGTGAGTGAGTGAGTGAGTGAGTGAGTCAGTGAGTGAGTGAGTGAGTGAGTGAGTCAGTGAGTGAGTGAGTGAGTGAGTCAGTGAGTGAGTCAGTGAGTGAGTCAGTGAGTGAGTCAGTGAGTGAGTCAGTGAGTGAGTCAGTGAGTGAGTCAGTGAGTGAGTCAGTGAGTGAGTCAGTGAGTGAGTCAGTGAGTGAGTCAGTGAGTGAGTCAGTGAGTGAGTCAGTGAGTCAGTGAGTGAGTCAGTGAGTGAGTCAGTGAGTGAGTCAGTGAGTGAGTCAGTGAGTGAGTCAGTGAGTCAGTGAGTGAGTCAGTGAGTGAGTCAGTGAGTGAGTGAGTGAGTGAGTCAGTGAGTGAGTCAGTGAGTGAGTCAGTGAGTGAGTCAGTGAGTGAGTCAGTCAGTGAGTGAGTCAGTGAGTGAGTCAGTGAGTGAGTCAGTGAGTGAGTCAGTGAGTGAGTGAGTCAGTGAGTGAGTGAGTGAGTGAGTGAGTGAGTGAGTGAGTGAGTCAGTGAGTGAGTCAGTGAGTGAGTCAGTGAGTGAGTCAGTGAGTGAGTGAGTGAGTGAGTGAGTGAGTGAGTGAGTGAGTCAGTGAGTGAGTCAGTCAGTCAGTGAGTGAGTCAGTGAGTGAGTCAGTGAGTGAGTCAGTGAGTGAGTCAGTGAGTGAGTCAGTGAGTGAGTCAGTGAGTGAGTCAGTGAGTGAGTCAGTGAGTGAGTCAGTGAGTGAGTCAGTGAGTGAGTCAGTGAGTGAGTGAGTGAGTGAGTGAGTGAGTCAGTGAGTGAGTGAGTGAGTCAGTGAGTCAGTGAGTGAGTGAGTCAGTGAGTGAGTGAGTCAGTGAGTGAGTCAGTGAGTGAGTGAGTGAGTGAGTGAGTGAGTGAGTGAGTGAGTGAGTGAGTCAGTGAGTGAGTCAGTGAGTGAGTCAATGAGTGAGTCAGTGAGTGAGTCAGTGAGTGAGTCAGTGAGTGAGTGAGTCAGTGAGTGAGTCAGTGAGTGAGTGAGTCAGTGAGTCAGTGAGTGAGTCAGTGAGTGAGTGAGTCAGTGAGTGAGTGAGTGAGTCAGTGAGTCAGTGAGTCAGTGAGTGAGTCAGTGAGTCAGTGAGTGAGTCAGTGAGTGAGTGAGTCAGTGAGTGAGTCAGTGAGTGAGTGAGTCAGTGAGTGAGTCAGTGAGTGAGTGAGTGAGTCAGTGAGTGAGTGAGTGAGTCAGTGAGTGAGTGAGTGAGTGAGTGAGTGAGTGAGTGAGTGAGTGAGTGAGTGAGTCAGTGAGTGAGTCAGTGAGTGAGTCAGTGAGTGAGTCAGTGAGTGAGTCAGTGAGTGAGTCAGTGAGTGAGTCAGTGAGTGAGTCAGTGAGTGAGTCAGTCAGTGAGTGAGTCAGTCAGTCAGTCACTCAGTGAGTGAGTCAGTGAGTGAGTGAGTCAGTGAGTGAGTGAGTCAGTGAGTGAGTGAGTCAGTGAGTGAGTCAGTGAGTGAGTGAGTGAGTGAGTCAGTGAGTGAGTGAGTCAGTGAGTGAGTCAGTGAGTGAGTCAGTGAGTCAGTGAGTGAGTGAGTGAGTGAGTGAGTGAGTGAGTGAGTGAGTGAGTCAGTGAGTGAGTCAGTGAGTGAGTCAGTGAGTGAGTCAGTGAGTGAGTCAGTGAGTGAGTCAGTGAGTGAGTCAGTGAGTCAGTCAGTGAGTGAGTGAGTCAGTGAGTGAGTCAGTGAGTGAGTGAGTCAGTGAGTGAGTCAGTGAGTGAGTGAGTCAGTGAGTGAGTCAGTGAGTGAGTCAGTGAGTGAGTCAGTGAGTGAGTCAGTGAGTGAGTGAGTGAGTGAGTGAGTGAGTGAGTGAGTCAGTCAGTCAGTCAGTGAGTGAGTGAGTGAGTGAGTGAGTGAGTCAGTGAGTCAGTGAGTGAGTCAGTGAGTGAGTCAGTGAGTGAGTGAGTGAGTGAGTCAGTGAGTGAGTGAGTGAGTGAGTGAGTGAGTGAGTCAGTGAGTCAGTCAGTGAGTCAGTCAGTGAGTGAGTGAGTCAGTGAGTCAGTGAGTCAGTCAGTGAGTCAGTCAGTGAGTGAGTCAGTCAGTGAGTGAGTCAGTGAGTGAGTCAGTCAGTGAGTGAGTCAGTGAGTGAGTGAGTCAGTCAGTGAGTGAGTCAGTGAGTGAGTCAGTGAGTGAGTGAGTCAGTGAGTGAGTGAGTCAGTGAGTGAGTGAGTCAGTGAGTGAGTCAGTGAGTGAGTCAGTGAGTGAGTCAGTGAGTGAGTCAGTGAGTGAGTCAGTGAGTGAGTGAGTGAGTCAGTGAGTGAGTCAGTGAGTGAGTCAGTGAGTGAGTCAGTCAGTGAGTGAGTCAGTCAGTGAGTGAGTCAGTCAGTCAGTGAGTCAGTGAGTGAGTGAGTGAGTGAGTGAGTGAGTGAGTGAGTGAGTGAGTGAGTCAGTGAGTGAGTCAGTGAGTGAGTCAGTGAGTGAGTCAGTGAGTGAGTCAATGAGTGAGTCAGTGAGTGAGTCAGTGAGTGAGTGAGTCAGTGAGTGAGTCAGTGAGTGAGTCAGTGAGTGAGTGAGTCAGTGAGTGAGTGAGTCAGTGAGTGAGTCAGTGAGTGAGTCAGTGAGTGAGTCAGTGAGTGAGTGAGTCAGTGAGTGAGTCAGTGAGTGAGTCAGTGAGTGAGTCAGTGAGTGAGTCAGTGAGTGAGTCAGTGAGTGAGTGAGTGAGTGAGTGAGTGAGTCAGTGAGTGAGTCAGTGAGTGAGTGAGTCAGTGAGTGAGTGAGTCAGTGAGTGAGTCAGTGAGTGAGTCAGTGAGTGAGTCAGTGAGTGAGTCAGTGAGTGAGTCAGTGAGTGAGTCAGTGAGTGAGTCAGTGAGTGAGTCAGTGAGTGAGTCAGTGAGTGAGTCAGTGAGTCAGTGAGTGAGTCAGTGAGTGAGTCAGTGAGTGAGTCAGTGAGTGAGTCAGTGAGTGAGTCAGTGAGTGAGTCAGTGAGTGAGTCAGTGAGTGAGTCAGTGAGTCAGTGAGTGAGTCAGTGAGTGAGTCAGTGAGTGAGTGAGTGAGTGAGTGAGTCAGTGAGTGAGTGAGTGAGTGAGTCAGTGAGTAGTCAGTGAGTGAGTGAGTGAGTGAGTGAGTGAGTCAGTGAGTGAGTCAGTGAGTGAGTGAGTGAGTGAGTCAGTGAGTCAGTGAGTGAGTCAGTGAGTGAGTCAGTGAGTGAGTCAGTGAGTGAGTGAGTGAGTGAGTCAGTGAGTCAGTGAGTGAGTCAGTGAGTGAGTGAGTGAGTGAGTCAGTGAGTCAGTGAGTCAGTGAGTCAGTGAGTCAGTGAGTCAGTGAGTGAGTCAGTGAGTGAGTGAGTCAGTGAGTGAGTCAGTGAGTGAGTCAGTGAGTGAGTCAGTGAGTGAGTCAGTGAGTGAGTCAGTGAGTGAGTCAGTGAGTGAGTCAGTGAGTGAGTCAGTGAGTGAGTCAGTGAGTGAGTCAGTCAGTCAGTGAGTGAGTCAGTCAGTGAGTGAGTGAGTCAGTGAGTGAGTGAGTGAGTGAGTCAGTCAGTGAGTGAGTGAGTGAGTCAGTGAGTGAGTGAGTGAGTCAGTGAGTGAGTGAGTCAGTGAGTGAGTGAGTCAGTGAGTGAGTCAGTGAGTGAGTGAGTGAGTGAGTGAGTGAGTGAGTGAGTGAGTGAGTCAGTGAGTGAGTCAGTGAGTGAGTCAGTGAGTGAGTCAGTGAGTGAGTCAGTGAGTGAGTCAGTGAGTGAGTCAGTGAGTGAGTCAGTGAGTGAGTGAGTCAGTGAGTGAGTCAGTGAGTGAGTCAGTGAGTGAGTCAGTGAGTGAGTCAGTGAGTGAGTGAGTGAGTCAGTGAGTGAGTCAGTGAGTGAGTGAGTGAGTGAGTGAGTGAGTCAGTGAGTGAGTCAGTGAGTGAGTCAGTGAGTGAGTGAGTCAGTGAGTGAGTGAGTCAGTGAGTGAGTGAGTCAGTGAGTGAGTCAGTGAGTGAGTCAGTGAGTGAGTGAGTCAGTCAGTGAGTGAGTCAGTGAGTGAGTCAGTGAGTCAGTGAGTCAGTGAGTCAGTGAGTCAGTGAGTGAGTCAGTGAGTGAGTGAGTCAGTGAGTGAGTCAGTGAGTGAGTGAGTCAGTGAGTGAGTCAGTGAGTGAGTCAGTGAGTGAGTGAGTCAGTGAGTGAGTGAGTCAGTGAGTGAGTGAGTCAGTGAGTGAGTGAGTCAGTGAGTGAGTGAGTCAGTGAGTGAGTGAGTCAGTGAGTGAGTGAGTCAGTGAGTGAGTCAGTGAGTGAGTGAGTGAGTGAGTGAGTCAGTGAGTGAGTGAGTCAGTGAGTGAGTGAGTCAGTGAGTGAGTCAGTGAGTGAGTCAGTGAGTCAGTGAGTGAGTGAGTGAGTGAGTGAGTGAGTGAGTGAGTGAGTGAGTGAGTGAGTCAGTGAGTGAGTCAGTGAGTGAGTCAGTGAGTGAGTCAGTGAGTGAGTCAGTGAGTGAGTGAGTCAGTGAGTGAGTCAGTGAGTGAGTGAGTGAGTCAGTGAGTGAGTGAGTCAGTGAGTGAGTCAGTGAGTGAGTGAGTGAGTCAGTGAGTGAGTGAGTCAGTGAGTGAGTCAGTGAGTGAGTCAGTGAGTGAGTCAGTGAGTGAGTCAGTGAGTGAGTCAGTGAGTGAGTGAGTGAGTGAGTGAGTGAGTGAGTGAGTGAGTGAGTGAGTGAGTGAGTCAGTGAGTGAGTCAGTGAGTGAGTCAGTGAGTGAGTCAGTGAGTGAGTCAGTGAGTGAGTCAGTGAGTGAGTCAGTGAGTGAGTCAGTGAGTGAGTCAGTGAGTGAGTCAGTGAGTGAGTCAGTGAGTGAGTCAGTGAGTGAGTCAGTGAGTGAGTCAGTGAGTGAGTCAATGAGTGAGTCAATGAGTGAGTCAATGAGTGAGTCAATGAGTGAGTCAGTGAGTGAGTCAGTGAGTGAGTGAGTGAGTGAGTGAGTGAGTGAGTGAGTGAGTGAGTCAGTGAGTGAGTCAGTGAGTGAGTCAGTGAGTGAGTCAGTGAGTGAGTGAGTCAGTGAGTGAGTCAGTCAGTGAGTGAGTCAGTGAGTGAGTCAGTGAGTGAGTCAGTGAGTGAGTGAGTCAGTGAGTGAGTGAGTGAGTGAGTGAGTCAGTGAGTGAGTCAGTGAGTGAGTGAGTGAGTGAGTGAGTGAGTGAGTGAGTGAGTCAGTGAGTGAGTCAGTGAGTGAGTCAGTGAGTGAGTGAGTGAGTGAGTGAGTGAGTGAGTGAGTGAGTGAGTCAGTCAGTGAGTGAGTCAGTGAGTGAGTCAGTGAGTGAGTCAGTGAGTGAGTCAGTGAGTGAGTCAGTGAGTGAGTCAGTGAGTGAGTCAGTGAGTGAGTCAGTGAGTGAGTCAGTGAGTGAGTCAGTGAGTGAGTCAGTGAGTGAGTCAGTGAGTGAGTGAGTCAGTCAGTGAGTGAGTCAGTCAGTGAGTGAGTGAGTGAGTGAGTGAGTGAGTGAGTGAGTGAGTGAGTGAGTCAGTGAGTGAGTGAGTGAGTGAGTCAGTGAGTGAGTCAGTGAGTGAGTCAGTGAGTGAGTCAGTGAGTGAGTCAATGAGTGAGTCAGTGAGTGAGTCAGTGAGTGAGTCAGTGAGTGAGTGAGTCAGTGAGTGAGTCAGTGAGTGAGTGAGTCAGTGAGTCAGTGAGTGAGTCAGTGAGTGAGTGAGTCAGTGAGTGAGTGAGTGAGTCAGTGAGTCAGTGAGTCAGTGAGTCAGTGAGTCAGTGAGTCAGTGAGTGAGTGAGTCAGTGAGTGAGTCAGTGAGTGAGTGAGTCAGTGAGTGAGTCAGTGAGTGAGTGAGTCAGTGAGTGAGTGAGTCAGTGAGTGAGTGAGTCAGTGAGTGAGTCAGTGAGTGAGTGAGTCAGTGAGTGAGTGAGTGAGTGAGTCAGTGAGTGAGTGAGTGAGTCAGTGAGTGAGTGGTCAGTGAGTGAGTCAGTGAGTGAGTGAGTGAGTGAGTGAGTGAGTGAGTGAGTGAGTGAGTCAGTGAGTGAGTCAGTGAGTGAGTGAGTGAGTGAGTCAGTGAGTGAGTGAGTGAGTGAGTCAGTGAGTGAGTCAGTGAGTGAGTCAGTGAGTGAGTCAGTGAGTGAGTCAGTGAGTGAGTCAGTGAGTGAGTCAGTGAGTGAGTCAGTGAGTGAGTCAGTGAGTGAGTCAGTGAGTGAGTCAGTGAGTCAGTGAGTGAGTCAGTGAGTGAGTCAGTGAGTGAGTGAGTCAGTGAGTGAGTCAGTGAGTGAGTGAGTCAGTGAGTGAGTCAGTGAGTGAGTGAGTCAGTGAGTGAGTCAGTGAGTGAGTCAGTGAGTCAGTCAGTCAGTCAGTCAGTCAGTGAGTGAGTGAGTGAGTGAGTGAGTGAGTGAGTCAGTGAGTGAGTGAGTGAGTGAGTGAGTCAGTGAGTGAGTGAGTCAGTGAGTGAGTCAGTGAGTGAGTGAGTGAGTGAGTGAGTCAGTGAGTGAGTCAGTGAGTGAGTGAGTGAGTGAGTCAGTGAGTGAGTCAGTGAGTGAGTCAGTGAGTGAGTCAGTGAGTGAGTGAGTCAGTGAGTGAGTGAGTCAGTGAGTGAGTGAGTCAATGAGTGAGTCAGTGAGTGAGTCAGTGAGTCAGTGAGTCAGTGAGTGAGTCAGTGAGTGAGTGAGTGAGTGAGTGAGTGAGTGAGTCAGTGAGTGAGTCAGTGAGTGAGTCAGTGAGTGAGTCAGTGAGTGAGTCAGTGAGTGAGTGAGTCAGTGAGTGAGTGAGTCAGTGAGTGAGTGAGTCAGTGAGTGAGTGAGTCAGTGAGTGAGTCAGGTGAGTGAGTCAGTGAGTGAGTGAGTGAGTCAGTGAGTCAGTGAGTGAGTGAGTGAGTGAGTCAGTGAGTGAGTCAGTGAGTGAGTCAGTGAGTGAGTCAGTGAGTGAGTCAGTGAGTGAGTCAGTGAGTGAGTCAGTGAGTGAGTCAGTGAGTGAGTCAGTGAGTGAGTCAGTGAGTGAGTGAGTCAGTGAGTGAGTGAGTGAGTCAGTGAGTGAGTGAGTCAGTGAGTGAGTGAGTCAGTGAGTGAGTCAGTGAGTGAGTCAGTGAGTCAGTGAGTGAGTGAGTGAGTGAGTCAGTGAGTGAGTGAGTGAGTGAGTCAGTGAGTGAGTGAGTCAGTGAGTGAGTCAGTGAGTGAGTCAGTGAGTGAGTCAGTGAGTGAGTAAGTCAGTGAGTGAGTGAGTGAGTGAGTGAGTCAGTCAGTGAGTCAGTGAGTGAGTCAATGAGTGAGTCAATGAGTGAGTCAGTGAGTGAGTCAGTGAGTGAGTGAGTGAGTGAGTGAGTGAGTCAGTGAGTGAGTCAGTGAGTGAGTGAGTGAGTGAGTGAGTGAGTCAGTGAGTGAGTCAGTGAGTGAGTCAGTGAGTGAGTCAGTGAGTGAGTGAGTGAGTGAGTGAGTGAGTCAGTGAGTGAGTGAGTGAGTGAGTGAGTCAGTGAGTGAGTGAGTGAGTCAGTGAGTGAGTCAGTGAGTGAGTAGTGAGTGAGTCAGTGAGTGAGTCAGTGAGTGAGTCAGTGAGTGAGTCAGTGAGTGAGTCAGTGAGTGAGTCAGTGAGTGAGTCAGTGAGTGAGTCAGTGAGTCAGTGAGTGAGTCAGTGAGTGAGTCAGTGAGTGAGGCAGTGAGTGAGTCAGTGAGTGAGTCAGTGAGTCAGTGAGTGAGTCAGTGGAGTGAGTCAGTGAGTGAGTGAGTGAGTCAGTGAGTGAGTCAGTGAGTGAGTCAGTGAGTGAGTCAGTAGTCAGTCAGTGAGTGAGTCAGTGAGTGAGTGAGTGTGAGTCAGTGAGTGGAGTCAGTGAGTGAGTGAGGTGAGTCAGTGAGTGAGTCAGTGAGTGAGTCAGTGAGTGAGTCAGTGAGTGAGTCAGTGAGTGAGTCAGTGAGTGAGTCAGTGAGTGAGTGAGTGAGTGAGTGAGTGAGTGAGTGAGTGAGTCAGTCAGTCAGTGAGTCAGCAGTAGTGAGTCAGTGAGTGAGTCAGTGAGTGAGTCAGTGAGTGAGTGAGTGAGTGAGTCAGTGAGTGAGTCAGTGAGTGAGTCAGTGAGTGAGTCAGTGAGTGAGTCAGTGAGTGAGTCAGTGAGTGAGTCAGTGAGTGAGTCAGTGAGTGAGTGAGTGGAGTGAGTGAGTCAGTGAGTGAGTGAGTCAGTGAGTGAGTGAGTCAGTGAGTCAGTGAGTGAGTGAGTCAGTGAGTGAGTCAGTGAGTGAGTGAGTGAGTGAGTGAGTGGAGTGAGTGAGTGAGTGAGTGAGGTCAGTGAGTGAGTCAGTGAGTGAGTCAGTGAGTGAGTCAGTGAGTGAGTCAGTGAGTGAGTCAGTGAGTGGAGTCAGTGAGTGAGTCAGTGATAGTGAGTCAGTGAGTGAGTGAGTGAGTCAGTGAGTGAGTGAGTCAGTGAGTGAGTGAGTGAGTCAGTGAGTCAGTGAGTCAGTGAGTGAGTCAGTGAGTCAGTGAGTGAGTCAGTGAGTGAGTGAGTCAGTGAGTGAGTCATGAGTGAGTGAGTCAGTGAGTGAGTCAGTGAGTGAGTGAGTGACAGTGAGTGAGTGAGTGAGTGAGTGAGTGAGTGAGTGAGTGAGTGAGTGAGTGAGTGAGTGAGTCAGTGAGTGATCAGTGAGTGAGTCAGTGAGTGAGTCAGTGAGTGAGTCAGTGAGTGAGTCAGTGAGTGAGTCAGTGAGTGAGTGAGTCAGTGAGTGAGTCATCAGTGACTCAGTGAGTGAGTCAGTGAGTGAGTGAGTCAGTGAGTGAGTGAGTCAGTGAGGTGAGTGAGTCAGTGAGTGAGTCAGTGAGTGAGTGAGTGAGTGAGTCAGTGAGTGAGTGAGTAAGTGAGTGAGCAGTGAGTGAGTCAGTGAGTGAGTGAGTGAGTGAGTGAGTGAGTGAGTGAGTGAGTGAGTGAGTGAGTCAGTGAGTGAGTCAGTGAGTGAGTCAGTGAGTGAGTCAGTGAGTGAGTCAGTGAGTGAGTCAGTGAGTGAGTCAGTGAGTCAGTCAGTGAGAGTGAGTGACAGTGAGTGAGTCAGTGAGTGAGTGAGTCAGTGAGTAGTGAGTCAGTGAGTGAGTGAGTCAGTGAGTGAGTGAGTCAGTGAGTGAGTCAGTGAGTGAGTGAGTGAGTGAGTGAGTGAGTGAGTGAGTGAGTGAGTGAGTGAGTGAGTGAGTCAGTGAGTGAGTGAGTGAGTGAGTGAGTGAGTGAGTGAGTGAGTCAGTGAGTGAGT